>NC_060182.1:80567274-80732274 GCF_021184085.1 Oncorhynchus gorbuscha
GTTAACCCTGCAACCCATAGATAGACAGGCTAGAATAACACGTTAACCCCGCTACCCATAGATAGACAGGCTAGAAATGTTTTAACGATACATTTGTTGCCCCTCCTGGTTGCACACAACAAGCTTCCATTCCCCCTGTCACAAGGGGATGGCTGATTTAAGATTTTAAAAATGGTAAACCCTGTTACGGTCAACCCTGTAACTTTTTTGGGCACTTTACAGGTATACTATAATACTATATCTATATATTTTTATTTATTTAACCTCTTGATATGGAAAAACTTGTTTTTTATGAAGTTGATCATGTGCTCTTTATGACAGAATGTTAAAATAAGGTTAAAGCAACTGTTTTTTTCCCCTCAAAGCTACAGTACACTTCTCAAAAGGCACCAAACTGGTGGAACGACCCACATAACAGGCTCATTGCTCTGATATCAATTTCCTCTTCGTTTTGTTAATGTATTTTTGTTTCATGTTATGGATCAGTTTCCAGTGCCTGTACCTCACGACTATACTGTGGGCGTATATTGCTGACTATTTCATTTTAATGGAGTTACTGTAAATATAAGCCTTGCATCACATAGAATGGACACCATTTCAATCGAATAGCAACTTACAAATCCTGACAATCTTATAGGATCACCTTCCTCTCATGAGAAATGGCATGTACTCCCAAAATACAGTGCATTACGCAAAAAGTTATACACCTTTCCTTGTGTTTACTAACTGACACCTTTACCCCAGAGATAGTGTGGTCTTTGGCTCAGAGTCCTGACTGAGTTGTCTAAATGGAAAGGAACTCCCTATCAAGAGACAGAGGTTTGGATGTGGCTTGGGTGATACTAAATAGCACACACAGTATAGCACATACAGCTAGAGACGCCTCAAGATTGCCTGACTTGTCTAAGCCCTTGTCACCACCGAAGGTGAGATATTGTCAAACTCGACTGTACAAAGCATTACATTTCAAAAGGACCCCAAAAGGGTTCTGTGCAGAGGGTTAGGGTTGTGCCGTTTTCATCTGAAGAACCCTTTTTAGTAGACGAGGGTTATTTGTAAGTCAAAGGGTTCTTTCTATCTTAAACAACATAAGAACCGTTTTGGAAGAAAGGGTACATTGATTATTAGTTGTAATCCTTTTGAATTTGAATAAGCTTTTTATTGTAATGTTTTTTTCTTTCTTTGAAATAGTGCCAGAGCATTAGTGTTTACCTCAGTGTTTAAACTTTAACATCAGGTGTTTGGGTAATATCTCTGTATATATCAATGATGTTGCTCTTGCTGCGGGCGATTCCCTGATCCACCTCTACGCAGACGACACCATTCTATATACTTTCGGCCCGTCATTGGACACTGTGCTATCTAACCTCCAAACGAGCTTCAATGCCATACAGCACTCCTTCCGTGGCCTCCAACTGCTCTTAAACGCGAGTAAAACCAAATGCATGCTTTTCAACCGATCGCTGCCTGCACCCGCATGCCCGACTAGCATCACCACCCTGGATGGTTCCGACCTTGAATATGTGGACATCTATAAGTACCTAGGTGTCTGGCTAGACTGCAAACTCTCCTTCCAGACCCACATCAAACATCTCCAATCGAAAATCAAATCAAGAGTCGGCTTTCTATTCCGCAACAAAGCCTCCTTCACTCATGCTGCCAAGCTTACCCTAGTAAAACTGACTATCCTACCGATCCTCGACTTCGGCGATGTCATCTACAAAATGGCTTCCAACACTCTACTCAGCAAACTGGATGCAGTCTATCACAGTGCCATCCGTTTTGTCACTAAAGCACCTTATACCACCCACCACTGCGACTTGTATGCTCTAGTCGGCTGGCCCTCACTACATATTCGTCGCCAGACCCACTGGCTCCAGGTCATCTACAAGTCCATGCTAGGTAAAGCTCCGCCTTATCTCAGTTCACTGGTCACGATGGCAACACCCATCCGTAGCACGCGCTCCAGCAGGTGTATCTCACTGATCATCCCTAAAGCCAACACATTATTTGGCCGCCTTTCGTTCCAGTACTCTGCTGCCTGTGACTGGAACGAATTGCAAAAATCGCTGAAGTTGGAGACTTTTATCTCCCTCACCAACTTCAAACATAAGCTATCCGAGCAGCTAACTGATCGCTGCAGCTGTACATAGTCTATAGGAAAATAGCCCACCCATTTTCACCTACCTCATTCCCATACTGTTTTTATACTGTTTTTATTTATTTATTTTTCTGCTCTTTTGCACACCAATATCTCTACCTGTACATGACCATCTGATCATTTATCACTCCAGTGTTAATCTGCAAAATTGTATTATTCGCCTACCTCCTCATGCCTTTTGCACACATTGTATATAGACTGCCCATTTTTTCTACTGTGTTATTGACTTGTTAATTGTTTATTTCATGTGTAACTCTGTGTTGTCTGTTCACACTGCTATGCTTTATCTTGGCCAGGTCGCAGTTGCAAATGAGAACTTGTTCTCAACTAGCCTACCTGGTTAAATAAAGGTGAAATAAAAATAAATAAAATAAAATAAAAATATGATACATTTAAAAATATAGGTGAGAATGTTTTCAACTGTACCTACATGGGAATATTTGTACATGTATATATTATTCCCTTCATCCTTTTACATATACAGTACTGATGTACAGTAGTTGATATCTTTGCCATGATTTCTGTCTTTCAGTGTAGCACTTTGATGATTTTATTGAGCAGAAAGTAGGAGAATATTGGGCCCCGTTACTAAGATGGTTGTTCCAGTTTAGATGACTTGATTAATCAATCCGCTCTACCCTGGCAGTCATTCTGAATGCAGGTTGAGGTTGATTAAAAGTTCCAATTGTTGGATATCCTCACTCTGGCTGGATTCCAATAGGAATTACACATCACTTTGCAAGCGAGCATAATGTGACTTGCAGGGCTGATGTGGCCTGTAAACCAGGAATTTATAACTAGGTGTTGCAACTAGGTCCTCAAAGAAAGTTTTTATGATACAGTATACAATATGTCATGTATTGTCATTTTTTATTTTATAGGCAAATAGAGTAGGAGTATGACAATGTATGCACTCACTACTGTAAGTCATTCTGGATAAGTGTCTGCTAAAATGTAAACATCTTCAGCCAGGTTATTGTCCCTGTATGGTATGAGCAGAGGTTGATCATGTGTTTCTCACTGTGAGTATTGCTGGCTGTGGTGTGACAACCACTGGTCAATACTGTTACACTTCTGGGCTTTTGTTTCTCTGCCTCACTCTGTACACACAAACCCCTATGACTGGCGGACATAGAAGAGCTGTTGCTGCAGCTATTGCTATTATTTTAGCCCTCAGAGTGATACGAGGTGCAGTACACATAAAGGCTCACAACACATACGATCGCAATTCAAAGGCAAACTCTCTAGTCTAGACTAACCCTGCCACGTTTTTTTATTTTTTATTATGTGATTTATGTAACTCTTCAGGGATACTAGTGTATTTGAATATAGTTGCAAAATTCCAGTAACTATCTCCAAATTCCTAGGTTTTTCAGAAATATCGGTTGGAAAATTCGCAGAATCAGAAGGGAATAAACAGGAAATCTGGAACCCTTTAACCGGTATTAATTTGGGGAAAGTTAATATTTTATAACTCTAGACTTGAACGCATGCATTAAGAGAGAATGTCTGATATGAAAGCTAGAGAGATAGCTACTAAAGAGCTGAGAAATGATTGGTACCATGGGATATGATGGATGGGCGTCCATAACCAGTAGAGAAAAGAAAATCATTGTTATTTTAAAGACTAATTACCGGAACAAAATCAATTAACATGTCTCACTGTAAATGAAATTCCTACTTGTTATTATACTGTACTTTTCATTTTACAGTGAATAACCAATGGTCTGGAGTGCTCACTCACTTAGTTAAATAAGTACGCATACTGTATATGCACTGTATGTTTACTGTATGTACACTGTATGTATATTGTATGTATATAAAACAGATCTTATGCAGTATGGACTGTACTAATTAACAAACACTTGAGATATGTAACACCTGAATCTAACATGGACTAATCTAATGTACTGTACCCTCTACTAATCTCTTATGCTCTTTCTCCCAGACACAACTATAGTCGACAAAGAGAATACGTTCTTGATTAATCATTTCACACCATATTTAATCATAGTTCTCTTTTAAGACGGTTTCTCATTGTCACCAAAACAGAGATACTTTTTAGGTGATGGGAAACTCAATTGGAATCGTTTTAACGGCCATTGTGTATGTGTAACAACCCTTCAAGCGTAAGAATGGTTTGAAGTCTATCTAGTCAACGCGGCCCGTTGATGATGTGTGGCCAACATACACAATGGCCGTTAATAAGATTCCAATGGAGTTTCCCATCTCCTAAAAAGTTGATTCTGGGACAAGGAGTGCACTCCGCAAGGAGTGAATGGGAGTCAATTGGGCATTAGCTCAAAAACCCAACATTAGCATGAATTACGTCAACAAGAAGTACAGCTTTAAAAGCCTCCAGCAACAGGAAAGGTGAATTATCATGTGGATTATAATTCATGGACATCTTTGTAGAGGTTTACAAAAAAAATTTACACATCGAAAGGGAAAATCACATCTGAAATTCCAAAGTGGAAATGACAAACTTCAGAAGCCTTTTAAAACCTCAAAAAAGTTATATATTTCTGCATTTCAGGAATGTTCTCCTGCAACACAGTGATCAAAGCTTGGCCCCAGTGATGTACGGGGCCTTACGCATTACCCTCTGTAGTGCCTTACGGTCAGAGGCCGAACAGTTGCTATACCAGGCGGTGATGCAACCGGTCAGGATGCTCTCGATGGTGCAGCTGTAAAAATTTTGGAAGATCTGGGGACCCATGCAAATCTTTTCAGTCTCTTGGGGGATAATAGGCATTGTCGTGCCCTCTTCACAACTGTATTGGTGTATTTGGACCATGATAGTTTGTTGGTGATGTGGACACCAAGGAACTTGAAGCTCTCGAACCGCTCTCCTACATCCCCATCGATGTGAATGGGGACATGTTCAGCCCTCCTTCTCCGGGTAGTCCATGATCAGCTCCTTTGTCTTGCTCACATTGAGGAAGAGGTTGTTGTCCTAGCACCACACTGCCAGGTCTCTGACCTCCTCCCTATAGGCTGTCTCATCATGGTCGGTGATCAAGCCTACAACCGTTGTGTCGTCAGCAAACTTAATGATGGCGATGCAGTCGTGGGTGAACAGGGAGTAGAGGAGGGGACTAAGCACGCACCCCTGAGGGGCCCCAGTGTTTAGGATCAGTGTGGCAGATGTGTCGTTGCCTACCCTTACCACCTGGGGGTGGCCCATCAGGAAATCCAGGATCCAGTTTCAGAGGGAGGTGTTTAGTCCCAGAGTCCTTAGCTTAGTGATGTGCTTTGTGGGCACTATGGTGTTAAACGCTGAGCTGTAGTCAATGAATAGCATTCTCACATAGGCGTTCCTTTTGTCCAGGTGGCAAAGGGCAGTGTGGAGTCCAATTGAGATTGCGTCATCTGTTGGGGAGGTATGCGAATTGGAGTGGGTCTAGTATTTCCAGGATGATGGTGTTAATGGGAGCCATGACCAGCCTTTCAAAGCACTTCATGGCTACAGACGTGAGTGCTATGAGGCTTGTAGTATCGATTTTAATTTTTCCCAACACTGACAGAAACCACAGCTTATTTTTTGTAATTTCAATTATTGAGAGTGCAGTGTTTACTTAATTACTAAAGTAATTAACAGTCAGGCAGAGGTATTTTGTTGCCTTTCTCTACCTGTTCTCAGTGGTGAGGATCAGTACAATGTTCGTTATTGGGGGGGGGGTCACTAGCATAAATATTAAATATTAAAGGGGCAATCCAGAATTGGTATAAATTATTTATTTTTACTTTTAAATGTATGTTATATAGCTATTAATATTATTCATATGTCATGACACTCCATCAGAACCCAAAAGGTAATAATATTTTACTCCATTGTTTGCAAGTGTAAACAAACACATTACTGCATCTCATGGATGGTCAATCCTTGCATCCATAGCGGCATCTATGTAATTTTAGTACAGTTCCATTCCTCCAGTTGTTTACAAGTGTTTTGTTGTTGTTTAAGTTACGGACTGCAGCTTTAAAGGGTGCAACCAGAGAGGATGAATATTAGTCTGTAAGAACACACTAGATAACACAAAGTCGACACTACAGATTTATACTGTACATCCTAGTTAATTAGCAGATGAGACCAAAGAAGGCTTTTATGGTGCCGACACTAAGGGGAGAGCACTCATGAGAGTGCTGGGGCAGAAAAGGTCCATGATCCTCAAAGGGAATGGTGGCCCTCTACAGCATCTATTTTATGCTAATGAAGATGCATGGTGCTTAGAATGCTTTCCAAAACAGCTGCCCCACAATGGCCTATGCACATCGCACAACCTTCATCTTCGGTTCTGTTCTTCCCAAGGTGTGTGTGTGTGTGTGTGTGTGTGTGTGTGTGTGTGTGTGTGTGTGTGTGTGTGTGTGTGTGTGTGTGTGTGTGTGTGTGTGTGTGTGTGTGTGTGTGTGTGTGTGTGTGTGTGTGTGTGTGTGTGTGTGTGTGTGTGTGTGTGTGTGTGTGCGTGCGTGCGTGCGTGCGTGCGTGCGTGCGTGCGCGTCTGCTAGTACGTGACCCTACTGCACATGGCTCTCATCAGGATAATGGCACTCATATGGATACTTCACAGGCAATCAAAATCAGTTGCCAAGCAACTGGGGGACCATTCTCTAACTAGGAGACAAACCTTGGGGAGCTGACCACAGAATGTAATCATTTTGCTAATGAATTTCTTCTTGGGGACACGTATAGTAAACTATAACTTGATAATGTTTGTTTAATGTTTCTCATTTGTATAACACCAGGGATGAAAGTTCAAAACTACCAGATGTATACCATACAGTCGTAGCAAAAAAGGGAAATAGAACTGGCTATCATCATGACATAAAAATCACCATCTTTATCTCCAAATACATAACATACATTACTTCTGTTTCTCAAACCATATTCACGACATTATGAATTCATGAGAGCATCCCAGTGTTTAATATGAGTGGTTATTATTGTGGGTGAAGAAATAAAGAAAGCTTGGTGTGAAGAAGAAGTAGAAGAATTGTAATGGAAGGTTGAGGTTGGTTGAAGGACTTGTGGGATGGATGCTTAGTCTATGTGGTCATCACAGCTCCCATCACAGCTCTACTTATGGACTGACACAGATTGAACAAGGAAGTTAGCACTTCCTGTGAGGAACTAACATGGTGCCACCTGATTAATAAGGACACTTGAATGAAAAGAGCAGTGAAGAGCGGTAATGTAAAAAGGTGGTAAAACTTCAAACAAAGGCACCATCCTTTTAATTAGTCCTGATAACGCTTGGCTCTAGTGGATTCCAATGTGATGGCCTGTTAACAGTATATTAGGTCTATTAGACAGCCTTTTGATGGGAACCAGGACCCTGGTTGAAGAAGTTATGAAGAGATCAAGGCGGTGACTGCCCATCCTCGTTTCTCTGTCCAACATCGGGTGAATTTATTAAAGGACTGTTCAACACTCATACATGTCATGTCAATAGTAATGGTTATGCTGGTTCATGGTTGCAAGATCTTATTTGGATCAGGACTTGCATGTTAGGTGGAGGATGACACGACAATCCGATATACATCATGGACACCTACATCTGCATACTATACAGATCTTAATTTGATCAACCTGTTGCAGGATAACTTTCCTGGTTAAAAGGCTTCTGAAGTTTGTAATTTCCACTTTGAAATTTCAGACTTGATTTTCCATTACGAAAAATATATCAACCCCTACAAAAATGTCCATTAATTATAATAATAATTAACATTTCCTTTTGCTGTGGGATTATTTTCCTGCTGTAAGAAACGGGCTCAAATTAAGATTCTACATCTGGATCTCTGTTTGTTTAACTACAGATTACTACTGTAAATCTTCGTTCCGCATGTCATTTTATAACTGTAATAAAAACAACACAACTTAATTGAAAGGCAGAGCTTTACAGTGAGTATGTTTACATGCACACTAATAATTCAAAATTAAACTCATTATGGCAGGAGGCAGATTATACACCTTACTCTGCTTATCTTAATTGGCGTACGGTCAAAATTGAATTAAGCATACGCAGATTAAAACACCTGCTTTTCTGAACAATCTGTTGAATTATTAAGACATGTAAACATCTTAACCATCATTCCAGCAGTGTATTTGATCTGCACAGCGGTGTATTTGATCTGCACAGCGGTGTATTTGATCTGCACAGCGGTGTATTTGATCTGCACAGCGGTGTATTTGATCTGCACAGCGGTGTATTTGATCTGCACAGCGGTGTATTTGATCTGCACAGCGGTGTATTTGATCTGCACAGCGGTGTATTTGATCTGTACAGCGGTGTATTTGATCTGCACAGCGGTGTATTTGATCTGCACAGCGGTGTATTTGATCTGCACAGCGGTGTATTTGATCTGTACAGCGGTGTATTTGATCTGCACAGCGGTGTATTTGATCTGTACAGCGGTGTATTTGATCTGCACAGCGGTGTATTTGATCTGCACAGCGGTGTATTTGATCTGCACATGTGCTAGCACCAGCCGAATGAGCCTCCCTCTTTAGCGCAAGTGAAGTTTGGAACAACAATGTATGCGTCATACAAGTCGTTTTCACATACAAACTTTATATGTCTGAACTCAGAAACAAATATGCTTCCTAAAAATAACATGTTCACTGTGGTAGAATGTTTATTTTCATTGACAGTATCATCAGGTAGCCTGATTTCCAATGTGCCCATGGAAACAGGTTAATTGTTATTTTTTGTATTTAACTCGGCAAGTCAGTTAAGAACATTCTTAACTTCTTATTTTCAACGACTGCCTAGGAACAGTGGGCCTAGTTCAGGAGCAGAACGACAGATTTGTACCTTGTCAGCTCGGGGATTTGAACTTGCAACCTTCCGGTTACTAGTCCAACGCTCTAACCACTGGGCTACCCTGCCGCCTCTTCCTGCAAAGCATGCAATCGTTTTAATTAACTATTACATTAATCTAACTACATACAATAATCACATTATTCTGTGCATGTAACTGCACTCAGTGTCTGAATCAGTATAAGTATCAGTTTCAGACAGACAGACAGATTGAAGGTTATTGACATGTCCATCTAAGCTATAACAAGACCCTTTCAAGGAACTTCTCTTTGGACATGACTATCAATGTCATCATTGCCCTTAAATGATCTAACTCTCTCTTTGCCACAAAGAAGACCCAGAGAGCTGCCAGAGTAGTGCTGTAAACTTTGACTGGACCTTGAATTGGTCAAGCATTCGATGCAACCACTCCCAAGGAGGTCATTTATCCTGGAAAGACCAATCATCGTGCCAAACTAGCTTATAGTACAGTTGCAATTTGATTACTAATTCTAGGCATTTAGGGCCAAATCTTAACTTCTATAAAGTCAACTTGATTCATCCCAGGACATGCTAATGTGAAATCAAACTTACTTTCTCATAATCCACAGTGTTTAGGCCCTGTTGCATACTGTTAGCTTTGTCACTTTATACACCCCCCCCCCACACACACACACATACATACATATATTTAAGATCTCACCTCACTTCGTATTATTTAAATGAGTGTTTCTGAGCATCTATACACGAGAGGGAAACTCTCTCTGTGATAAAATGTGTCTACAACAAGGTGTTGAGGTACAACCTCCTGTAGTTCATATATATTTTGTGCTTTACTTAATTAAGAATTGAGTGTGATTTTCCCGCACACACTAATAACCCTGGGACAGAAGGTGTTTCTGCTTTCTAGTGTCATGTCAGTATTACTACTGTAACCCTTAGACAACAACAAAAGCCTACATTTTAACACCCATGTTTCAGAGGATGACAGACGTGCAACCCAGGAACATTGTATGTGTTACAGATAACTTCTCATATGACCAATTACAATAACCCGGGCCTGTGGAAACGGTATCATGTTGAAAAGGGAATAAACTAATGAAGGGAGACTATACCCACTGGGCACACAATGGATGAATCAACGTTGCTGCCACGTCATTTCAATTCAATGGCGTTGTACCAATGTAGAATAGACGTTATATTGAAGTCTGTGCCCAGTGGGTAAAGACGTCATCAACAAATTGAACTATCAAGTTACAACATATGTAGGCCTACATACAATTGTCTTTGAGAGATAGTTTTCAGGTGGGTTTTAACAAACGTTTTTTTTTAGCCCATACCCTTTTCAGATATAAACTAAATACGGTAGCCTATAAAGAAGATGCTATGATAAAAGAATAGGTGTTTTTCCTCTAGATATGAAAGGGGTTTTATACGACCTCAGATCTTGGAGTAATAGATGGTCATACATACACCATGTCGGCTACAACAGGCCTGATGATTATGGAGGAAGGAGGTGATCAACACATGCTCGAATGGCAGATAATTGTCTTGTTATTCAGAACTGTTCTACAATGTCAGTGATCTCTGTGCATGGAATGTACCATAACTCCTCACCATGCTCACAACACACATAGTTCGCATCCCAAATGGCACCCTATTCCCTATGGACCCAGGTCAAAAGTAGTACACTATATTGGGATTAGGGTGCCATTTGTGACGCATCCATAGGCACAGTATAGAACATTATAATATAAACCTTCACAGTCAAAACTTAAACATCCTCCCCCTCTGAGCCTGTCATTATTAATGAGCACACTATAGACTAGGCTCAAGCAGAGCCAGTAGTGTAGGCCTACTGAGAGTCTGCACTGGGGTGGTGCTGGCATGCCAGCAGTACAGCAAAGAGCTGTTAAATAGTCTCTAATAAAGTGTGAACATACAGCTATTAAGAGATACTCTCCTGTGTTGCAGGAGAACATTCCTGAAATGCAGGAAATGTAAAACGTGTAGAGTATTTGAGGTTTTAAAAGGCTTCTGAAGTTTGTCATTTCCACTTTGACATTTCAGACTTGATTTTCCCTTACAAAAAATGTATCAACCTGTTGCTGCAGGATTAGTTTCCTGCTGAAGCAAACAGGCTCAATTTAAGATTCTACACCTGTAGTTACCATGTTGTTAATCAGTGATCAATTACAACTTTATTAAACATCCGGATTCTTAATGTCCTTAGCTTGTTTAACGTTTCCTTTCTTATGTTGAACTTTTCCTTTCTTATGTTGAACTTTTCCTTTCTTATGTTGAACTTTTCCTTTCTTATGTTGAACTTTTCCTTTCTTATGTTGAACTTTTCCTTTCTTATGTTGAACTTTTCCTTTCTTATGTTGAACTTTTCCTTTCTCGTAATGATAAAACCCTCTTTATAGGTGTATATTTCCATGACCAATACATTTGTGGGGTAGCTGCCCACCCCCCTGTAATTCTATCAGAAACCACTTCCTCTCACCAGTCTCTTTCCCTTGCTGCCACTACTCTTGCTCAACTGGGGGGTCTAAAAAAAGTGTACACTGTAGCCACTTATTTCCTTCTTGGTTATTTAGCCTAAGAATGACCATGGACTTTTCTGAGTTGTTCATCCTATCAGAATGGAACCACAAAAAAAATGTAATGTTTAGGCAAACATGACCTACTGTATGGCTCTGGGTCAAATCCCACTGGGCATTCACTGGTTGAATTAACTTTGTTTCTATGTAATTGCAATACAATATATGTTCAACCAACGTGGAATAAACGTTGAATTGACGTATGTGACCAGTGGTATGGATTATGTCACGCAATATAATAGACTGAAATCTGTATACCCGAATGTAAACATGTAGGCAAAAGTTAATAGTTCACTAATACCTAGCCTATATCTGTGCATGACATGTAAATCCCTAATAAGAATGGCGCTACAGAAGTTATAGGATATTACCTTCTGGTCCACGATGGAGCATGCCATCTCCCGGACCTGAGCGAGGCTGAAGTCGACAGAGTCCAAAAGAACAGGCTCGCGGCTCAACCCGATCTGTATCTGGAAAGATATGCCATTGGACCCCGGGGACAGGGGACTTGGCGGTCGGATCACTGGCGGAGCGCTCATATGAATCTCCCGGGAGTCAAAACAATACCGATTTGACATAGGTGAGTAAATCTACGTACTTGTCTAACCGCTAAACAGCCGCCTGTTTTGAATATCAAACTAAAATGTCAAATATCCGACCGTGTCATGAACGCAAAATATGACGAGATTATAAGGATAATAAAACGAATGATAGAAATCAGAGAGATTATGAAAAATCTCTTAAATCATTTGAGAGGTGAAAGACGATGAAGTATAGCCTACGTCAGTTATGTTTGATTGTTCGGATGTGATCAGAGCCCGCCTCCTGCCTGGCTGACTGATGATAGATCTCATCATCAGTGAGACAGGGTGATGCGAGAGGAAAGAAGAGCTGAGCGGTGACGAGGAGCGAAATGGATGGTAGGCTACTCCTCATCCTCTCTTTCTTTTTAAAGTTTAATTATAGGTTTGGGTACCAATGTGGCTGAACAAGAGCTGTCCTCTCAAACATCCGAAATGTTGACTCAATGGAAATATTACCACCGACTAGACTTCCATTCTGTTACAGCCAAGAGCGAAATCTAGAAGTACATTTTATGGATAAGGCAATGGGACAATCATATGTAGAAATAAAAAATAAAAGACGTGACTAATTATGGCTAATTAATTATAATTTTAAAAGTTGAATAAAATAAACATATTTTGTACAAGTGATGAGAGGAGCTATTCAACACCTGTAGTTGGGATATGCAAAAAAAAAAACATTTCCAATTCACACATGTATATTAATACACACTTGTACATGTGTGAAATAGGACAGGTATAATCACCCACCAACGTATCATTATTATTACCTGGTCCTTATGAGTGATTCTGGAGGGGGAACTGATCTCAAACCTGCCCCCAGGGATAACTTCCTAGTGGTCCATAACAGCATTGCAGTAAAACAGTAAAATAAATACAGTTGAAGTTGGAAGTACACATACACCTTAGCCAAATACATTTAAACTCAGTTTTCACAATTCCTGACATTTAATCCTAGTAAAAAATCCCTGTTTTAGGTCAGTTAGGATCACCACTTTATTTTAAGAATGTGAAATGTCAGAATAATAGTAGAGAGAATGATTTACTTCAGCTTTTATTTCTTTCACCACATTGCCAGTGGGTCAGAAGTTTACATACACTCAATTAGTATTTGGTAGCATTGCCTTCACATTGTTTAACTTGGGTCAAACTTTTCGGGTAGCCTTCCACAAGCTTCCCATTCCTCCTGACAGAACTGGTGTAACTGAGTCAGGTTTGTAGGCCTCCTTGCTCGCACACACTTTTTCAGTTTTTCCCACAAATTTTCTATAGGTTTGAGGTCAGGGCTTTATGATGGCCACTCCAATACCTTGACTTTGTTGTCCTTAGGCCATTTTGCCACAACTTTGGAAGTATGCTTGGAGTCACTGTCCATTTGGAAAATCCATTTGCGACCAAGCTTTAACATCCTGACTGATGTCTTGAGATGATGCTTCAAAATATCCACATAATTTCCCCTCCCTCATGATGCCATCTATATTGTGAAGTGCACCATTCCCTCCTGCAGCAAAGCACCCCCACAATATGATGCTGTAACCCCCGTGTTTCACGGTTGGGATGGTGTTCTTCAGCTTGCAAGCATCACCATTTTTCCTCCAAACATAACGATGGTCATTATGACCAAACTGTTTTATTTTTGTTTCATCAGACCAGAGGACATTTCCCCAAAAAGTATGATCTTTGTCCCGATGTGCAGTTGCAAAGCGTAGTCTGGCTTTTTTATGGCCGTTTTGGAACAGTGGCTTCTTCCTTGCTAAACAGCCTTTCAGGTTATGTCGATATAGGACTCGTTTTACTGTGGATATAGATACTTTTGTACATGTTTCCTCCAGCATCTTCACAAGGTCCTTTGCTGTTGTTCTGGGATTGATTTGAACTTTTCGCACCAAAGTACATTCATCTCTAGGAGACAGAACGCGTCTCCTTCCTGAGCGGTATGACGGCTGCGTGGTCCCATGGTTTTTATACTTGCATACTATTGTTTGTACAGATGAATGTGGTACATTCAGGCATTTGGAAATTGCTCCCAAGGATGAACCAGACTTGTGGAGGTGTACCATTTTTTTCTGAGGTCTTGGCTGATTTCTTTTTATTTTCCCATGATGTCAAGCAAAGAGGCACTGAGTTTGAAGGTAGGCCTTGAAATACATCCACAGGTGTTATGCACAAAGTAAATGTCCTAACCAACTTGCCAAAACTATAGTTTGTTAACAAGAAATTTGTGGAGTGGTTGAAAAACGAGTTGTAATGACTCCAACTGTATATAGGGCAGGTAATCAAGGAGGTGATGGAGTCCAGGTGAGTGTCATAATGTGCTGATGCGTGTAACAATGGTGACAGGTGTGCGACATAACGATCAGCCTGGTGACAGAGGGAGGCCGGAGAGGGAGCACATGTGACAGACATACTGTGGATTTGCTAAACAGTATTCTTAGAACAGTAAGAAATTCTGTGGATTTGCTAAACAGTATTTTTAGAACAGTAAGAAATACTGTGGATTTGCTAAACAGTATTCTTGGAACAGTAAGAAATACTGTGGATTTGCTAAATAGTATTTTTAGAACAGTAAGAAATACTGTGGATTTGCTAAACAGTGTTCTTAGAACAGTAAGAAATAATGTGGATTTGCTAAACAGTGTTCCTAGAACAGCATGTGTGCTGGCATGTTGGTAACAGGCTGGGAGAGCTCAAGACTAGTGGTTGCTAGGAGAGAGAGAGGACAGCTGATGCTTCTCCTCCTACGCTTCAACCTTGTACACATTAATGCTTCAGCTCAGCTGTAATACATTTACACCAGCAGATATGCTTTTCCATCATATCAGCTTTGAGTATTTTACGGGCAGCTTGCAGCTGATTAAGGCATAGAGACATCACAGCAGTACATTTGCAGTGCCCCGAGTGACACTGAGATTTATCTCTATGAACAATGTATCCAAAATTATACTTTGAACCTCAACCCATTTTCATGGTCAAACTGCATACAAATATATGTAGCATTATGTGATTTAATAGCTAGCATAATGCATCATGATATATTACATAAGGAGATTTAACTAAAGTATCCACCTTACAGTATTACATTTTGACAGAAAACAAAGTCCTCTTACAAAGTCCTGTTTCTGTCACGCCCTGACCTTAGTTCCTTTTTATGTCTCTATTTTGGTTTGGTCGGGGCGTGAGTTGGGGTGGGCATTCTATGTTGTTTTTCTATGTTTTCTATGTGTTTAGCCTGGTATGGTTCCCAATCAGAGGCAGCTGTCTATCGTTGTCTCTGATTGAGAACCATACTTAGGTAGCCTTTTCCCACCTGGTGTTTGTGGGTAGTTGTTTCCTGTTTTGTGTTGTGTCACCTTTCAGGACTGTTTTGATTTTCGTTGTTTCACTTGGTTATTTTGTATTTCGTGTTCAGTTATATTACATTAAAATGGACACTTACCACACTGCGTTTTGGTCCGATCTTTCCTGTTCCTCAGATGAAGAAGATCGTTACAGTTTCCATCATTATGTCAACTTCAATATGTGACATACTGTGTGTCATATGAAAGCCATACGAGACTCTCATCAAGATGGATGGATGGTTGGATTCCATCATTTCAGGCCTGCTGACCTTGGCAGCAAATTACTCTGATTATTGTAATTCTCCCAGAAAAAAGAGAGGAACAGAACCATTATGAATCCTCTAAGAGGATGTGTTTCTGTGTGTTTGTATGGAAGGCTGACACAGTGTGAGACTGTCATCTTTTTGATGGATATATATTATATTATCTCTGTTAGTATACACAGTACATCTGCAATGTTTGTCTGTGAAGCCTATTGTAATATATATATATATATAATTTAACAGACATATATTTCTACTGTATGTACATTTTGGGTGGCCCCAGGAATCAAAACCACAGTCCTGGCGTTGCAAAAGCCATGCTCTACAATCATACAGGACAAGACTATCATCTGTCTTAATGTCAGTATTTATTTATGTTTCATACTAATTGTTCACACAAAAAATAGGGAACAGTTAGCTAGACATTATGCATACAGTGAATATTTCAATATGAATTTCTATCACCAGGTATTCACTGTACAGACTGTTGAACATGGTGTGCAGCTTATTGTACATGCAAAGGTCCAAAGAAAATGCCTACCTACCCTGGCAAGATTAGATAATAATTTCTGCCGCTTCATGATTACAAATACATCTGAATTATAATTATGGATCCCCTTGTTGAAATAAATTATGCCAAAAGATATCGAAAGAGACTAGAGAGATGTTTTTCAGCCCTTGCACTTTACCTATTTCAAGAGATGTAAGTGTCTAATCTGTTTCCAGTTATAGATGTGTGTGTCACTTTAGGTCATAGGTCACCTTAGCGAACTAAACTTCACACTATGGTGAAGGAAGTTTCCTATAGACTTCATCAACGGCGTGGAGCCAAAACTAGGCTTTGTGGAATCGAGCTCCGATTATATTGATTCTCCCAAGGTCAATACTTAAAAAATATGAAACTTCCATCTTGTACCTATGTTTGTCCCAGTGGAGGCTGCTGAGGGGAGGACAGCTCATAATAATGGCTGGAATAGAGGAAGCCATGTGTTTGATGTATTTGATACCATTCTACTCATTCCACTTCAGCCATTACCGAATCATCAAATCAAATGACATTTTATTGGTCACATACACATGGTTAGCAGATGTTATTGCGAGTGTAGTGAAATGCTTGTGCTTCTAGTTCCGAGAGTGCAGCAATATCTAACAAGTAATATCTAACAATTCCACAAAAAATACCAAATACACACAAATCTATGTAAAGGAATGGAATAAGAATATATAAATATAAATATGTGGATGAGCAATGTCAGAGCGGCATAGGCTAAGGTGCAATAGGCTAAGGTGCAATAGAATGGAGTATATACATATGAAATGAGCAATGCAAGATATGTAAATATTATTAAAGTGGCATTATTAAAGTGACTAGTGTTCCATTTATTAGTGGCCAATGATTTCAAGTCTGTATGTTTTTTGGTCCCAGCATTGATGATCCTGTACTGACCTCGCCTTATGGATGGTGAACAGGCAGTGGATCGGGTGGTTGTTGTCCTTGATGATCTTTTCGGCCTTCCTGTGACATCGGGTGCTGTAGGTGTCCTGGAGGGCAGATAGTTTGTCCCCGGTGATGCGTTGTGCAGACCGCACCACCCTCTGGAGATCCCTGCGGTTGTGGGCGGTGCAGTTGCCGTACCAGGCTGTGATACACCCCGACAGGATGCTCTCAATTGTGCATCTGTAAAAGTTTGTGAGGGTTTTAGGTGACAAGCCACATTTCTTTGGCGCCTTCTTCACCACACAGTCTGTATGGGTGGACCATTTCGGTTTGTCAGTGATATGTATACAGAGGAACTTTCCACCTTCTCCACTGCTGTCCCGTCGATGTGGATATGGGGGTTGCTCCCTCTGCTGTTTCCTGAAGTCCACGATCATCTCCTTTGTTTTGTTGACGTTGAGTGAGAGACTTTCCTGACACCACACTCCGAGAGCCCTCACCTCCTCCCTGTAGGCTGTCTCGTCGTTGTTGTTTCCTACCTTCACCACCCGGGGGTGGCCTGTCAGGAAGACCAGGACCCAGTTGCACAGGGTGGGATTGAGACCCAGGGCCTCAAGCTTATTGATGAGCTTGGAGGGTACTATAGTGTTGAATGCTAAGCTAGTCAATTAACAGCATTCTTACATAGATATTCCTCTTATCCAGATGGGATAGGTCAGTGTGCAGTGTGATGGCGATTGCATCGTCTGTGGACCTTTTTGGGCAGTAAGCAAATTGAAGTGGGTCTAGGGCAAGGGGGGTAACAAAGTAGAGGTGAAGGTCGAGGAGAGGCGAAGGTCGAGAATCCTCTGAAACTTGACCTAGCCAAGCCGCACTGCTTCTTAACACAATGCCCGCTTAACTAGGAAGCCAGGCGCACCAATGTGTCGGAAGAAAGACCGTACACCTGGTGACCGTGTCAGCGTGCATGCGCCTGGCTCGCCACAGGAGTCGCTACAGCGCGATAGGACAAGGAAAACCCGGCCTGCCAAACCCTCTCCTAACCCGGACGACGCTGGGCCAATTGTGCGCCGCCTCATGGGTCTCCCAGTCACTGCCAACTGTGACACAGCCTGGGATCGAACCCAGGTCTGTAGTGATGCCACAAGCACTGTGATGCAGTGCCTTAGACTGCTTTACCACTCGGGAGGCTCCAGCAATTGATTTTAACTATTTTAACAATCAATTGATCCCCCCAAAAAATCGATCCCTTCGTTGAATTTCAAAATCCCGATGAGGCCCTCGAGCCAAAAGGTTTGCCCACCCCTGGTCTAAGGTGACAGGTAAGGTGGAGGTGATATGATCCTTGACTAGTCTCTCAAAGCACTTCATGATGACAGAAGTGAGTGCTACGGGGCGATAGTCATTTAGTTCAGTTACCTTTGCATTCTTGGGTACAGGAACGATGGTGGCCATCTTGAAGCATGTGGGGACAGCAGACTGGGATAGGGAGAGATTGAATATGTCCACAAACACACCAGCCAGCTGGCCTGCGCATCCTCTGAGGACGCGGCTAGGGATGCCGGCTGGGCTGGCAGCCTGGCGAGGGTTAACACATTTAAATGTCTTACTCATTTCGGCCATGGAGAAGGAGTGCCCACAATCCTTGGTAGCGGGCTGCATCGGTGGCACTGTATTATCCTCAAAGCGTGCAGAGAAGGTGTTTAGTTTGTCTGGAAGCAAGACGTCGGTGTCTGCGACGTGGTTGGTTTCCTTTTGTAGTAGTCCATAATTGTCTGTAGACCCTGCCACATATGTCTGATGTCTGAGCCGTTGAATTGCGACTGCACTTTGTCTCAATACTGACGTTGTGCCTGTTTGATTGCCTTGCGGAGAGAATGACTACTCTGTTTATTTTCTGTCAAATTCCCAGGCGCCTTGCCATGGTTAAATGCGGTGGTATGCGCTTTCAGTTTTGCGCGAATGCTGCCATCCATCCACAGTTTCTGGTTAGGGTAGGTTTTTATAGTCACAGTGGGTACAACATCTCCTATACACTTCCTTATAAACTCACTCACCAAATCAGCGTATACATCAATATTATTCTCTGAGGCTACCCGGGACATATTCCAGTCTTGGAGTGTGGATTCCGATTGGTCAGACCAGCGTTGAATAGTCCTTAGCACGGGTACTTCCTGTTTGAGTTTCTGCCTATAGGAAGGGAGGAGCATAATGGAGTCGTGGTCAGAATTGCAAAAACAGAGCGGGGGAGGGCCCTGTATGCATCGCGAAAGTTAGAGTAACAATGGTCCAGTGCGAGTGCTACAGTTGATATGCTGATAGAATTTAGGTAGCCTTTTTCTCAAATTTGCTTTGTTAAAATCCCCAGCTACAGTAAATGCAGCCCCAGGATATATGGTTTCCAGTTTGCATAAAGTCCAGTGAAGTTCCTTGAGGGCCGTTGTTGTATCAGCTTGAGAGGGGATATACACAGCTGTGACAATAACAGAAGATAATTCTCTTGGGAGATAATACGGTCGGCATTTGACTGTGAGAAATTCTAGTTAAGGTGAACAAAATGACAAAAGGGGATTTTAGCATGTACATTTGAAGTCATAACACTTAGGTTGGAGTCATTAAAACTCGTTTTTCAACCACTCCACAAATTTCCTGTTAACAAACTATAGTTTTGGCAAGTCGTTCAGGATATCTACTTTGTGTATGACAAGTAATTTTTCCAACAATTGTTTACAGATAGATTATTTCATTTATAATTCACTGTATCACAATTCCAGTGGGTCAGAAGTTTACATACACTAAGTTGACTGTGCCTTTAAACAGCTTGGAACATTCCAGAAAACGATGTCATGGATCTAGAAGCTTCTGATAGGCTAACTGACATCCTTTGAGTCAATTGGAGGTGTACCTGTGGATGTATTTCAAGGCCTACCTTCAAACTCAGTGCCTCTGCTTGACATCATGGGAAAATCAAAAGAAATCAGCCAAGACCTCAGAATAAAATAGTAGACCTCCACGAGTCTGGTTCATCCTTGGAAGCAATTTCCAAACACCTGAAGGTACCACATTCATCTGTGCAAACAATAGTATGCAAGTATAAACACCATGGGACCACGCAGCTGTCATACCGCTCAGGAAGGAGACGCGTTCTGTCCCCTAGAGATGAACGTACTTTGGTGCGAAAAGTGCAAATAAATCCCAGAACATCAGCAAAGGACCTTGTGAAGATGCTGGAGGAAACATGTACAAAAGTATCTATATCCACAGTAAAACATGTCCTATATCGACATAATCTGAAAGGCCGCTCAGCAAGGAAGAAGCCACTGCTCCAAAACTGCCATAAAACGGTTTGCAACTGCACATGGGGACAAAAATCGCACTTTTTGGAGAAATATCCTCTGGTCTGATGAAACAAAAATAGAACTGTTTGGCCATAATAACGATCGTTATATTTGGAGGAAAAAGGGGGATGCTTGCAAGCTGAAAAACACCAGCCCAACCGTGAAACACGGGGGTGGCAGCATCATGTTGTGGGGGTGCTTTGCTGCAGGAGGGACTGGCGTGCTTCACAAAATAGATGGCAGCATGAGGGAGGGAAATTATGTGGATATATTGAAGCAACATCTCAAGACATCAATCAGGAAGTTAAAGCTTGGTCGCAAATCGGTCTTCCAAATGGACAATGACCCCAAGCATACTTCCAAAGTTGTGGCAAAATGGCTTAAGGACACCAAAGTCAATGTATTGGAATTGTCATCACAAAGCCCTGATCTCAATCCTATAGAACATTTGGGGGCAGAACTAAAAAATGTGTGCGAGCAAGGAGGCCTACAAACCTGACTCAGTTACATCAGCTCTGTCAGGAGGATGGGCCAAATTTCACCCAACTTATTATGGGAAGCTTGTGGAAGGCTACCCAAAACGTTTGACCCAAGTTAAACAATTTGAAGGCAATGCTACCAAATACTAATTGAGTGTATGTAAACTTCTTACCCACTGGGAATGTGATGAAAGAAATAAAAGCTGAAATAAATAATTCTCTCTACTATTATTCTGACATTTCACATTCTTAAAATAAAGTGGTGATCCTAACTGACGTAAGACAGGGATTTTTTTACTAGGATTAAATGTCAGGAATTGTGAAAACTGAGTTTAAATGTATTTGGCTAAGGTGTATGTAAATTTCTGACTTCAACTGTAAATCTGGGTGGGCAAAAAAACAAACAAAAAACCAAGTGGGGTGCATGCCAGCAAAGCCACTACACAACACAGAGCTAAACAATACATGAATTGCACTATAACAGTGACAAACCGTGCCCACAAATTGTTATGGCCTACATAAAGCTGTCCCAACAGCAGTCCCAACATTTTACCACTGCTACACCTGGCTATCAGCAGACTCTCGTCTGGAAGTGAAACAGTTAATTCAGCCTCATTTACTGACTTTAAAAAAAACATAGCTGATATGGCTGACTTGTTTAAACAAATGTGGTTTCTAGTGACATTTGAGATGTACAAACGATGGCATAAGGGGACGACAAGCAGATAAGAGACAATCCGTAATTTCATTTAAGACATTAATGAGCGAGCTAGGACAGACGTAGTCAATTTAACTATTTGTTTAGCACCTTTGAAATGTACAGTGACAGAATTCAGAACATGGGCCATTCTTACAGTACACAAAGTCAGAACTGTAGGATAAATAATGGGTGCATATAAGCAGACAATGAAAGCTCTAACAAAATTTGATGATTACATTTCTCTAAAAAGGGTTATAGGCTACATGTGTACCACCAAGTCAGAAAAGTAGGTGAAATTAAGAGGGGTAAATAGATTACATTATTAGGGTGAGGCACATGGGCTACTAATAGCTTAAAAAACAACATACACTTAGTATTACTTTCTTAGCTACAGTATACATATCAACCTGGCAACCTGGCATATTAAATATTTTATGCAGCATCATACAATACATTTTTAGACATTTTAGACTCACCTTGTTGTGTTGTGCTCACTTGAACAGGAAGCTGGAACGGCGGTCCTTCGTGGGCAAATTTTGTCATTAAAGTCTGGCATTCTCTGGATTTATGGTGCTTTCAAGGCAACTGGGAACTCGGGGAAAAAAAACAAGGTCTAATCATGATGATTTCATTGATCTTCAGGTCGTAGCTCTAGAAAGAGCCCCGACTTCCCCACTTTCAAAGTCCGAGTTGGATGACCATTCCAAACATGTTTTCCAGTCGGGGCTAGTTTTTTTCTGGAATTCCCAGTTGTCTTGAACTCACTGAAGTCAAGTTTTCGCTACTGTAGATATAATGTGATTTGATGTAATGTTATCTGTGGCCAATTACCTTGAGCCATCTTGGATGGACACTTTTAATGTAACTCTATGGTAGCACCCAAGGGGCTTGAATCTTTGAGGTCTACCCTTAGACTTGGCGGTGACATACTCTCCCCAAGAGTGACAGAACACTGAGCTAATCCTGGTGCAACTAGAGAACATTACCAACACCTACGCTCCGTATTTTCCGCTGGCAGCCCCACCACCACAGAAAGCACTTAGCTAGGCTGAAACAGCTGCATTTCAAAGCAGCCTTAATCAAATCAAATCAAATCAAATTTATTTATATAGCCCTTCGTACATCAGCTGATATCTCAAAGTGCTGTACAGAAACCCAGCCTAAAACCCCAAACAGCAAACAATGCAGGTGAAAAAGCACGGTGGCTAGGAAAAACTCCCTAGAAAGGCCAAAACCTAGGAAGAAACCTAGAGAGGAACCGGGCTATGTGGGGTGGCCAGTCCTCTTCTGGCTGTGCCGGGTAGAGATTATAACAGAAAATGACCAAGATGTTCAAATGTTCATAAATGACCAGCATGGTCAAATAATAATAAGGCAGAACAGTTGAAACTGGAGCAGCAGCACAGTCAGGTGGACTGGGGACAGCAAGGAGCCATCATGTCAGGTAGTCCTGGGGCACGGTCCTAGGGCTCAGGTCCTCCGAGAGAGAGAAAGAAAGAGAGAATTAGAGAGAGCATATGTGGGGTGGCCAGTCCTCTTCTGGCTGTGCCGGGTAGAGATTATAACAGAACGTGGCCAAGATGTTCAAATGTTCATAAATGACCAGCATGGTTGAATAATAGTAAGGCAGAACAGTTGAAACTGGAGCAGGAGCATGGCCAGGTGGACTGGGGACAGCAAGGAGTCCTCATGTCAGGTAGTCCTGGGACATGGTCCTAGGGCCCAGGCCAGTTGAAACTGGAGCAGCAGCATGGCCAGGTGGACTGGGGACAGCAAGGAGTCATCATGTCAGGTAGTCCTGGGGCATGGTTCTAGGGCTCAGGTCCTCCGAGAGAGAGAAAGAAGGAGAGAAGGAGAGAATTAGAGAACCACACTTAGATTTACACAGGACACCGAATAGGACAGGAGAAGTACTCCAGATAAACAAACTGACCCTAGCCCCCCGACACATAAACTACTGCAGCATAAATACTGGAGGCTGAGACAGGAGGGGTCAGGAGACACTGTCCAGCACGTCCCGAGAAAGAACCCAACTCCTCTCCTCAGGACCGTAACGAAAAACGATAAAAAGGGAAACTAGGGTACTACTCTAAAAAAAAAATGAGACACGGGTAGAGAACTGAAAGCTTTAGAGCAAACAGGACCAAACAGGCCAGGAGAGTAACAACTAGGGACAGACTGAGACACAGCAAGGGCAGGAACAAGAACAGGAGAGATGCGATGGCAGGGAACAGACTGAGACCCAGCAAGACCAGGAGCAGAAGCAGAAAAAAAAATACCAGACTTATTCTGCGCGCAGTCCGAACACGCAGCCACGAAACGGCGCGTGTCACGCTCCTGAGTAGGCCACCAAAACCGCTGGCGAATAGAAGCAAGCGTACCCCGAACGCCGGGATGGCCAGCTAACTTGGCAGAGTGAGCCCACTGAAGAACAGCCAGACGAGTAGAAACAGGGACGAAAAGAAGGTTACTAGGACAAGCGCGCGGCGACGCAGTGTGCGTGAGTGCTTGCTTAACCTGTCTCTCAATTCCCCAGACAGTCAACCCGACAACACGCCCAACAGGAAGGATCCCCTTGGGATCGGTAGAAGCCACAGAAGAACTAAAGAGACGGGATAAAGCATGAGGCTTGGTGTTCTTAGTACCCGGGCAATAAGAAATAACGAACTCGAAACGAGCGAAAAACAACGCCCAACGAGCATGACGCGCATTCAGTCGTTTGGCAGAACGGATGTACTCAAGGTTCTTTTGGTCAGTCCAAACGACAAAAGGAACGGTCGCCCCCTCCAACCACTGTCGCCATTTGCCTAGGGCTAAACGGATGGCGAGCAGTTCGCGGTTAGCCACATCATAGTTACGTTCCGACGGTGACAGGCGATGAGAAAAATACGCACAAGGGTGGACCCCATCGTCAGTATCGGAGCGCTGGGACAGAATGGCTCCCACGCCCAGCCCCGACGCGTCAACCTCAACAATAAACTGTTTAGTGACGTCAGGTGCAACAAGGATAGGAGCGGATGCAAAACGCTTCTTGAGGAGATCAGAACAACAATCATACGACCGGTGAGGAGGAAGGGAGTTGGCTCTGGACCGACTGAAGACCGAGCGCAGATCATGATATTCCTCCGGCACTCCTGTCAAATCACCAGGTTCCTCCTGAGAAGAGGGGACAGAACAAACAGGAGGAATAGCAGACATTAAACACTTCACATGACAAGAAACGTTCCAGGAAAGGATAGAATTACTAGACCAATCAAAAGAAGGATTATGACACACTAGCCAGGGATGACCCAAAACAACAGGTGTAAAAGGTGAACAAAAAATCAAAAAAGAAATGGTCTCACTATGGTTACCAGATACAGTGAGGGTTAAAGGTAGGGTTTCACATAATATACTGGGGAGAGGACTACCATCCAAGGCGAACATGACCGTGGGCTCCCCTAACTGTCTGAGAGGAATGTCATGTTCCCGAGCCCAGGCTTCGTCCATAAAACAGCCCTCTGCCCCAGAGTCTATTAATGCACTGCAGGAAGCTGCCGATCCGGTCCAGCGTAGATGGACCGGTAAGGTAGTACAGGTACTTGACGGAGAGGACCGTCTAGTAGCGCTTATCAGTCGCCCTCCGCTTACTGATGAGCTCTGGCCTTTAACTGGACATGAAATGACAAAATGACCAGCGGAACCGCAATAGAGACAGAGGCGGTTGGTGATTCTCCGTTCCCTCTCCTTAGTCGAAATGCGAATACCCCCCAGCTGCATGGGCTCAACACCAGAGTCAGTGGGGAAAGATGGTAGTGTCGGAGAGAGGGGAGACACAGTTAACGCGAGCTCTCTTCTATGAGCTCGGTGACGAAGATCTACCCGTCGTTCAATGCGAATAGCGAGTTCAATCAAAGAATCCACGCTGGATGGAACCTCCCGAGAGAGAATCTCATCCTTAACCTTAGCGTGGAGTCCCTCCAGAAAACGAGCGAGCAACGCCTGCTCGTTCCAGTTACTGGAGGCAGCAAGAGTGCGAAACTCTATAGAGTAATCCGTTATGGATCGATTACCTTGACATAGGGAAGACAGGGACCAGGAAGCTTCTTTCCCAAAAACTGAACGATCAAAAACCCTTATCATCTCCTCTTTAAAGTTCAGATAATCGTTAGTGCACTCAGCGCTTGCCTCCCAGATAGCTGTGCCCCACTGCCGAGCCCGACCAGTAAGGAGTGATATGACGTAGGCAATCCGAGCTCTCTCTCTTGAGTATGTGTTGGGTTGGAGAGAGAACACTATATCACACTGGGTGAGAAAGGGGCGGCACTCAGTGGGCTGCCCAGAATAACATGGTGGGTTATTAACCCTAGGTTCCGGAGGCTCGGAAGACCCGGAAGTAGCTGGTGGCACGAGACGAAGACTCTGATACTGTCCTGAGAGGTCGGAGACCTGAGCGGCCAGGGTCTCAATGGCATGCCGAGCAGCAGACAATTCCTGCTCGTGTCTGCCGAGCATCGCTCCCTGGAACTCGAGAGTAGAGTAGAGAGAATCCATAGTCGCTGGGTCCATTCTTGGTCGGATCCTTCTGTTATGCAGGTGAATGAGGACCCAAAAGCGACTTGGCGAAAACAGAGTCTTTATTCCAGTAAAGGAAAATAGGCAATACTCCTAGACAAATCGGAGCAGAAAACAAAACATAAAAAACTAATTCCACTCGTAGTGACGAGGACAGACTGGAGACTCGACCATAAACTGTAGGTTGCCTCGGGAAGGCACCGACCGTAGCAGACTCAGACACCTGCTCACACGCAGCATCTGAGGGAAACAAGACACAGCACGGCGAACAATATACAAGGATCCGACAGGACAGAAACGGAAGACAAGGGGAGAAATAGGGACTCTAATCAGAGGGCAAGATACGGAACAGGTGTGGAAAGACTAAATGAGTGAGTATGAGAATAGGAACAGCTGGGAGCAGGAACGGAACGATAGAGAGAGGAGAGAGAGGGAGGGGGAGAGAGAGGGATAGAAAAAGGGAACGAACCTAATAAGACCAGCAGGGGGAAACGGACAGAAGGGAAAGCATAATGACAAGACAATATAAGACAAAACATGACAGGCTGTTGCTTTTAAGATGGCAACTCCATTCCACAAAGCCTGCTCTCGGCCCCACATCTTTGGTGAAGTTCATCAGAAACTTTCATTACCATGGAGTAGAGTTTAGTCCACTGTAGTTATCTATATTTTTTTGTTAACGAGGCAAGTCAGTTAAGAACAAATTCTTATTTACAATGACAGCCTACACTGGCCAAACCTGGGCCAATGTGTACCACCCTATGGAACACCCAATTACTGCCAGTTGTGATACAGCCTTGATTAGAACCAGGGTGTCTGTAGTGACCCCTCTAGCACTGGGATGCAGTGCCTTAGACAGCTGCGCCACTCAGGAGCCCAAACACATTAAATGATTGTTGTTCTTTCTGTTTTAGTCTGGTGAATAATGTTGGGTATTTATCGATAATTTTGTGTAGTTCAGTTCGATTTTCCACTCATTGGTTTTGAACATTACATGGGCATTAAACAACATAGTATTCAGTTTGATCCAAGTAAACAATATACCAGTATTTCTATTTCAGGTGATTAACCTTTGAAATGACTGCATGTCATTTCATGTTTGATTCCATAAAGTCTCCGCAATTACATATGATTTCTCTCCCCAACAACAGGAACTAACATTATTCTACTGATAAATACGTAAAATACAATTTTTGAAATCTGTCTACATTACAGTAGATCGGAATCAAAAGATTATCTTTGCATGTCACACAGGAACCAAATGCAATGTCAATTGGCAACATTTGTCAAAGCATCTCACGGAGGATAATAAGGCCTCTCTGTGTATGAGAAATTACATGTCAACACCCCCTGTTCCATGTCGTGATGACTCCTAATTACAATTTATGTAATAAGCAGGAGAGAGTTTTGCAAGCATGCAGAAAAGGAGAAAGAGTTGTTATGGTTGTCAGTTATGACAGTTTTCAGTTAAGAGCCTCCCTTTTTCAGTGTTCTCTAGTGGTAGCACTGCTGTCCTCTCACTTAGCAAATAACTTGGCTCTCATTAATCACAAGGTACAAGATCATCTCTACATTGTACATCGGAGTGGAGAAGACATGTAGTTAGTCTGCTGCTGAGCAGTCCTGTGTAGCTCAGTTGGTAGAGCATGGTGCTTGCAGAGGTTATGGGTTCAACAAGGCGTTAGGGATTCAACAAGGGTTCTTCTAAGACCCTCAAAGTTCCTTGAAGAGCCTTAGGGTTCTTGGCACTGAAAATGTTCCCCAAAGTTTTCTTCCAAGAACCACATAGGAGGTGGGTTAATCAAGGATCCTCTTTAGTTCTTGGGGGTTCTTTCTGGAACCTAACTGCCCAGGCACTTAACTGAAAAATGTTAAGATCTCCTCAATTCAGGGTTTCTCTCTTTATGATCCAAATGTATATTGTTTTCATATTTGTGCAAATAGTTGTGTTATTTGACAATTTCTCAATTTTTTAAATTATTATTTTTAAATGGACACAATTCAATGGATATGAATCAACAAAGAAGTAAGAATATTTGAAGAATATGTCAAAGGCTGCATAGGGTGCAGATGACTGAACTGCTCACTTATTTGTTTGTGTCTGTGTCTGCAGGTAGACTTCCGGCGCTGACAGAGATGGCTGCCTCACTTGGCGTTCCTAGGAAACTATGCAGTATTTAGTTTTTTTATGTGTTATTTCTTACATTATATTTCTTACACAGGAAATATGATGTTTTATTACATACAGTCGGGAGCAACTATTGGATATAAGAGCAACATCAACTCACCAACATTACGACCAAGAATACGACTTTTTCGAAGCAGCTCCTCTGTTTGGTCCACCACCCAGGACAATGGAACGGGTCCCAGCCGGCAACCCAAAACAACAGCGCCGCAGAAGGGGCAGACGAAAGGTCTTCTGGTCAGGCTCTGTAGACGGGCACATCATGCACCGTTCCCGAGCATACTACTCGCCAATGTCCAGTCTCTTGACCACAAGGTAGACGAAATCCGAGCAAGTATTGCCTTCCAGAGAGACATCAGAGACTGTAACATTTTTTGTTTCACGGAAACATGGCTCACTCGGGATATGTCATCAGAGTCGGTACAGCCACCCAGCTTCTTCACGCATCGCGCCGACAGAAACAAACATCTCTCTGGTAAGAAGAAGGGTGGGGGTGTATGCCTTATGATTAACGAGACATGGTGGGATCATAACAACATACAGGAACTCAAGTCCTTTTGTTCACCTGACCTAGAATTCCTTACAATGAAATGCCGACCGCATTATATACCAAGAGAATTCTAAGGATTTTAACAAGGCTAATCTGAAAACAAGGCTCCCTAAATTTTATCAGCATATCGAATGCACGATCCGAGCTGGCAAAACCCTGGAATATTGTTATTCTAACTTCCGCAACGCATATAAAGCTCTCCCCCGCCCTCCTTTTGGAAAATCTGACCACAACTCCATTTTGATGCAGCCTATAGACAGAAACTAAAACAGGAAGTGCCCGTGCTCAGGTCTGTTCAACGCTGGTCAGAACAATCTGATTCCATGCTTCAAGATTGCTTCGATCACGTGGACTGGGATATGTTCCGCATAGTGTCGGACAATGACATTGATGAATACGCTGATTCGGTGAGCGAGTTTATTAGCAAGTGCATCGTGATGTTGTACCCACAGCGTCGACTAAAACATTCCCCAACCAGAAACCGTAGATTGATGGCAGCATTCGCGCAAAACTGAAAGCACGAACCACTGCTTTTAATCAGGGCAAGGTGACCGGAAACATGACCGAATACAAACAGTGTAGCTATTCCCTCTGCAAGGCAATTAAACAAGCTAAGCGTCAGTACAGAGACAAAGTAGAGTCACAATTCAACTGCTCCAACACGAGACGTATGTGGAAGGGTCTACAGTCAATCCCGGACTACAAAAGGAAAAGCAGCCCCGTCGCGGACCACGATGTCTTGCTCCCAGACAAACTAAACAACGTCTTTGATCTCTTTGAGGACAACACAGTGCCACTGACACAGCCCGCTAACAAAACCTTTGGGCTCTACTTCACTGCAGCCAACGTGAGTGAAACATTTAAACGTGTCAACCCTCGCAATGCTGCTGGCCCAGACGGCATCCCCAGTCACATCCTCAGAGCATGCGCAGACCAGCTGGTTGGTGTGTTTACGGACATATTCAATCAATCCTTATCCCAGTCTGCTGTTCCCAAATGCTTCAAGAGGGACACCATTGTTCCTGTTCCCAAGAAACCGAAGGTAACTGAGCTAAATGACTATCACCCCGTAGCACTTACTTCCGTAATCATGACGTGCTTTGAAAGACTACCCAAGGACCATATCACCTCCACCCTACCTGACACCCTTGATTACCAACAACGACAAGACGGCCTACAGGGAGGAGGTGAGGGCCCTCGGAGTGTGGTGTCAGGAAAATAACCTCACACTCAATGTCAACAAAAGAAAGGAGATGATTGTGGACTTCAGGAAACAACAGAGGGAGCACCCCCCTATCCACATCGACGGGACAGTGGTGGAGAGGGTGGAAAGTTTTAAGTTCCTGGGCGTACACAACACGGACAAACTGAATTGGTCCACCCACACAGACAGCGTGGTGAAGAAGGCGCAGCACCGCCTCTTCAACCTCAGGAGGCAGAAGAAATTTGGCTTGTCACCAAAAACACTCGCAAACCTTTATGCACAGTCTAGAGCAGTGGTCACCAAACTACGGCCCGCGGGCCGGATACGGCCCGTCAGCACATTTGGCCCGGCCCTCTGAACAATACCAGAGACGCTATCGAATTTTTTTCCTATTTGGCCTCCAGAAAAAAAATCCTAGGCCCGGCCCTGTCAAAGAGAGAACGGAATAATGGCGAAAAGGTTAGGTAAGAGAAAAATTGATTCAGAATGCAGGGTATTTAACCTGCAGTGGACAAACGATAATTTTTTTGTTCAATGCAAAGAAAAGGCTGTTTGTCTCATCTGTCAAGAGACGGTGGCGGTATTCAAAGAATACAATCTTCGCCGACACTATGAATCCCGTCACAAAGACAAGTACGATAGCTTGCGAGGCCAAATACGAGCAGACAAACTCTCAAAGCTAAAAAGTGGACTACTATCTCAGCAGAATACATTTGTACGCCAAGCTCAGCTGAACCAGGCATCCGTTTCACTGACGGTGAGTTTGTTAAGAAATGTATGGATGCTGTCGCGGAGGAGGTGTGTCCCGAGAAGAAAGATGCATTTAATGCCGTAAGTCTGTCGGCGAGTACAATCACCAGACACGTTGAATTCTGTAATGAAGGTTGTGGTGTCGTGCATAAACTTCATCAGAGCAAAGGGACTTAAACACAGGCAGTTCCAAGAATTCCTGTCTGAACTGGAGTCTACGCACGGAGATGTGCTGTACTACACAGAGGTCCGATGGCTGAGCCGGGGCAGAGTTTTGAGGCGTTTTTACGAGCTGCTACCCGAAATTAACGCATTTCTTCATTTAAAAGACAAAACGGTCCCAGAGCTGATCGACCCAGAATGGAAATGCCACCTCGCATTTTTAACAGACGTGACAGAAATACTTAACAGCCTTAACTTGCAGCTACAAGGTGAGGGGAAACTCATTTGCGACATGTATTCACACATAAAAGCATTTGAGGTGAAATTAGCGCTGCTTTTGGAACAAGTGACCCAAAAGCGCAACTTCGTCCATCTTCCTGCTACCCAAAACCTGTCGACAGAGAACCCAGCAGGGGAAAGGTCGGGAACCGTTCCCAGTTGAAAAGTGCGTGGAAGCACTGGAAATGCTGAAGGCGGAGTTCGGAGTGTGCGATTCAGTGAACTACATGTTCATGCAAAATAAATCCGTCTTTGATGAAGCCCAGCCTTCATATCAGTTTGAGTTGGCTGAGTTACAGAACTGTGATGTTCTGAAAGACGCATTCAAGCCCAACAGTCTCATTGACTTCTATGCCGCCCTCCCAAACGACACATATCCAAACATCAAAAAACACGCAATGAAAATGTCCACAGTTTTTGGCAGCACGTATATCTGCGAGAAAACCTTTTCTCGCATGAAACTGCTGAAAACCCCGATGAGATCAAGATTGACAGATGAACATTTGCATCAGTGCTTGAGACTGGCTGTAACTAGAATGGAACCTGATATTCAACTTCTCACCAGCCAGATGCAGGCCCACAGTTCACACTGATGAACATACATAGGTAAGCTCACTTTTCTGACTTGAATGAGTCATTCTGAGCATAAACAAATATAATCATAATAAAATCTACTGGGATAAAATCCATCTTTACAACCATACTGGTAGTGAAATGTATTGTGCTGTGTAGGTGCTGTATCACTTAGTTCAGTTTCTCAACCTGCTTCTTTTGTGGTTTTCACAGGGAAGTTGATGAGAGAGAGCTGCAAACAGCGGTGTCTACAAGCCTACTGGAACCTACAAAAGGATTATAAGGAAGGAACACAAGAACTTTAAGAGACTGCTCATATGTGTCAGAGAGATTCTGCTCTGACAACTGAGCTGAACTTTTATCTGTTAAGATTGTGCATGGCACGACAGAAAGTTAATGTTCCATGGCTTTTTTTTCGATGAAGAACCCAGAGAGAGTTATTTAGTTATTATTTATTTTCTGTTTTTTTCTGTGAAGAACTCAGAGAGGGTTATTTAGTTATTATTTATTTCATTAATAGTGTTATTATTTGTTTCCTGACTTTTTTTCTGTAAAGAACCTGGAAAGGGTTATTTGGTTATGTGTGGCTTTCTGGAAAACAAAAATTTTTTAAGCTCCCCTATGATCGTCACACTTTTTCTGTTACAAACTGACACCGGCCCCCCTTCAGAGAAGGGAAAAGTTATGTGGCCCTCACAGGAAAAAGTTTGGGGACCCCTGGTCTAGAGCATCCTGTCGGCCTGTATCACTGCTTGGTACGGCAACTGCTCCGCCCACAACCGTAAGGCTCTCCAGAGGGTAGTGAGGTCTGCACGATGCATCACCGGGGGCAAACTACCTGCCCTCCAGGACACCTACACCACCCAATGTCACAGGCAGGCCAAATAGATCATCAAGGACAACAACCACCCGAGCCACTGCCTGTTCACCCCCCTATCATCCAGAAGGCGAGGTCAGTACAGGTGCATCAAAGCGGGGACCAAGAGACTGAAAAACAGCTTCTATCTCAAGGCCATGTTTACATACCCTTCGTTACTCATCTCATATGTACATACTGTACTCTATACCATCTACTGCATCTTGCCTATGCCGTTCGGCCATCGCTCATTCATATATTTTTATGCACATATTCTTATTATTTCCTTTACACTTGTGTGTATAAGGTAGTTGTTGTGAGATTGTTAGGTTAGATTACTTGTTAGATATTACTGCATGGTCGGAACTAGAAGCACAAGCACAAGCATTTCGCTACACTCGCATTAACATCTGCTAACCATGTGTATGTGACCAATAAAATGAGATTTGATTTGATACTGAGGAGGAGGCACAAGGTATGTACAATTGGTATTGATTTGTCTCATAATGTTATGCAGATCACATGTATCATCTACAATTCATTTTGAATTAATGGTTTCTCTGAAACCTTACAGGACTCAGTCACAGCAGCAATCTTCCTCCTCCCTTGCCTTTTCACTGAAGATCCCAGAGGCCTCAACATTATGGACAAGGTGTGTGTATGAAAACTGTTGTCAAAAGTCAACAGTTTTTTCATTCACATAATTTTTGCCACAAACACCAAGATATGAATACTGTTGTGTGCACGTTCTGTTTATCATCTCTGTATAATTAGATCTTTTTTGTATTCAGACTTCACCCTCCCTACACATCTGATGACTATAACAGGAAACCTATTAACCTGCAGTGCAAAATCATTGTGGCTATGGATAGCCTACAGAGGACATCAACATCACAACACGCCAGAGGATATACAGTAGCTATTGGACTTGGGGCTGGTATTATTTAGATTTTTCAATTCTGCTTTGCCACTAAAATCATAATAAACATTGACAACTAAATTATTTTTGTTATTGTTCTTTTTATTATAATAATTGGGGGGGGGCACTTCATAAATGAACCCTAAAAGGGTTCTTCAAAAAACCTTTTGGGGTTCCCGCACAGTTTCAATTTGAAGAATCCCTAAAGGACCGTCCAGGAACCTTTACTTTTAGAGTGTACGCATGCAGGGATGGAAACTAAGGATTTTGGCCACTGGCCAGCCGGGCTTGAACACTGCAATTTTTTAGAAGCCTTGTTCCAAAATCTGTGCCATGCAATATTTGAAAAGACAACATTTCACTTGCTGGCGGAGCTTGTTGGTCACATTTTCCATATTTTCTTATTTCTTATTGTTGTTACTATCATGTTTCAGATATGACCCAGACACAGACAGTGTTGAAGAAACAAACGTTTATTTCTACAACAGGGGCAAGCAAACGACAGGTCAAAGGCAGGCAGGGATCAATACTCCTGAGAAGGTGCAAAGGGTCCAGAATGGCAGGCAGGCTCAGGGTCAGGGCAGGCAGGGGTCAATAGTCCAGTAAAGTGGGGTAAGATATAGAAACGGCAGGCAGGCTCAGGGTCAGGGCAGGCAGAATGGTCAAAAACAGGATGGACTAGAAAACAGGAACAAGAAACAGGCAGGAGCAGGGGAACAAAACGCTGGTCGGTTTCACGAAAACAAACTGACAACAGACAAACAGAGAACACAGGTATAAATACAAAGGGGATAATGTGGAAAATGGGCGACATCTGGAGGGGGGTGAAGACAATCACAAAGACAGGTGAAACAGATCAAGGTGTGACAGTTGCATTGTCCAGTGGGAACCTGAATGAATGCATGTGTGTGTGTAGCATGGATGTTTTGTGTGTGTGTACATTCCCTGTGTAATCAGGCCCTGTGGACAAATAAAAGAGACATGGTGTTTTTGTATGTATGTGTGTGTTTGTATGTATTGATGGATGTGTGTGTGTGTGTGTGTGTGTGTGTGTGTGTGTGTGTGTGTGTGTGTGTGTGTGTGTGTGTGTGTGTGTGTGTGTGTGTGTGTGTGTGTGTGTGTGTGTGTGTGTGTGTGTGTGTGTGTGCTTGAGTAGGTGCATGTGCTCTAAGGTGTGGAGAATCAGAGCAGGTGGTCAGGCCAGTTCAAGTGTTCAACAGTCGGAAGCTTTGAGGATAGAAACTGTCTCTGAGCCTGTTGGTCCGAGACCCGATGCTGCGATACCTGCCCATCGGTAAAGAAGTCAACAGTCCGTGATTGGAGTGTGTGTGGTCCTTGATGATGCTGCAGGACTTCCTCAGGCACCGTTTTGAGTAGATGTACTGGGCCGTCTTCACCACCCGCTGGAGGGCCTCATGTCCTGTGATGCAGCCGATAACCCCTGGAGATGAAGCTAGCAAAGATCTGGACCTAGAACTAAAGTATATTACAACTACAATACCCAATACACCAACTGCCATACAAAGGTTGTGATTACTGTAAGATGACAACGTTGGAAAAAGTCAGAGATGATCAGAGTGTGTCTCCGCTGGCCATACCCTGTTATTGCAAGGCTGACGTTGCAATGAGTTTATCTTGTACTGTACTATCCCTATAGTGTTGTATCTTCCTTACAAGGGTACATTTTGGCTCTACTGTAAATCCCTATGGTGAAGACACACTATCTGTTATGACACATTGGTGGTAACAGCACAAACAGTTCCTGTTTGTAAGTTATCACTGTCTGCCATTGTTATTCTTACCATGGGTGATATTCAGAGCACAATGGGAAGCATGCATTTAGGTGTAAAAACGTCATAGCACTTGATGCTATGTTGTTTTGGGTGAAGTTTGTTTACTTGTTGTCATCAATGCACACAAGATGCAAAGGGCAGCAGATTCCAAGAACACAGGATGAGATGTTACTATCCTTTGTGCAAGCACTTCCAAGAGTTAATGAACAGTGAGCGTGGTGAAATTTGGGGAGCGCATCGTCAGTAGTGTACCTTTGGTTCCTAGGGTGTTTCGGCCTTTCACACTATACACCCTCCTCAAAGGCGGCCAGCGACAGGGTGATCAATCCTACGCTTGCGTCCCATTCCCAATTAGTCATAGGAGTTGCCTTGTTGTTGATAGCAAACATCCCATGGGACTATGCATGGCAGGGGCGTCCTCCTCCCTGAGTCAATCATTGTTGACCGCATACCTCCTGGCCCTCTCACTTCGGGGCCCAGCTGGGGTCTTTCCTCTTCATCCAGAGCCACTGACTGCTGCCTTCTGCCGCCTCTGATACAGCTTTGATTGCCGAACGCTGGCTCTGGCCCTTAATTCCCAGGTCTCTAAGCAGTCTGGTTGTAGATGTTGCCACAAAACCTCTGCAGCCCACCTCCACTGGTCGGACTTCTGTGTTCCAGCCATGATGCCGTGCTTCGGCAGCTAGATCAGCATAGCGCAGATGTTTTCGCTCATAAGCCTCATCTACTGAGTTTTCCCAGGGTACTGTGAGCTCAATGATGAAGACCTTATTGAGTGAACGGGACCAGAGCACCATGTCAGGTCTTAGGGTGGTGGTTGCGATCTCCGGAGGAAACACAAGTTGCCGGCCAATGTCAGCTAGCATTTTCCAGTCGCGGGCCAAGCACAGCTGGTCTCGCTCTAATGGTGTAGAGCCGCTCTTCGGTGGTTTAGCCCCTTCGCGGACAAAGTTTGTCCGTAAGGAGTGTGATGCTGCTGTGGGTGGTAGGGAGTTGGTGGCAGCTCGCTTGTCCTCCAGGGCGGACGCAAGGTTTTTAAGGACTTGGTTGTGACGCCAAGTGTAGCGTCCTTGGGCGAGGCTTGTTTTACAGCCTGTGAGAATGTGCGTGAGGTTGGCTGGCATGGAACAGAGGGCACAGTCCGGATCTTCACCATACCATTGGTGAAGATTAACTGGTGTTGGAAGGACGTCATATGTTGCTCTGATGGAAAAGCTCAACCGCCTCGCTTCCATGGCCCACAGATCCTTCCAGCTGATCTTCCTCTTCTCCACACTGTCCCATCGAGTCCACTGTCCCTGTTTGGCAAGAGAGACTGCCTTGGCCCACCTTGCAGCCTCCTCCTGATGGCGTACTTCCTGCACTACCATCTTCCGCCGCTCTGGTGCAGTGGCCTTACTCCAAGCAGCACGGCTAGTTAGCCCAAGGCCTCCTCTCCCTTGCTGAACATGACCCACAATGTCAGCATGTCTGAGGGCTGCTGTTGCCTCCTGGACTGCTTTTCCTGGCCTCCATTTGCGCCCAGTTGCCAAGGTCGGCGCGTTGTTGCTCACCACTGGGTCTCGAGATTCATTCAGTGTCATTTGGAGCCTGGTTTTTGCACACTTGAATTCCTCTGTTAGACTGGTGAGGGGCAGCTTGAGGACACCATCTCCATAGAGGCCTATGGTGGTAAGGCATCGTGGAACTCCAAGCCACTTCTTTAAGTAGCCTGTGACTCCTCTTTCCATCTTCTCCACTGTTGAGATTGGAACCTCATACAGTGCTAAGGGCCACAACACCCGGGGTAGGAGACCAAACTGCAGACACCAGGCCTTTAACTTTCCAGGTAGCTGGGTGTTGTCGATGGACTGTAGGCTACTACTGATGTCTTTGCGCAGCTGTTGCACCTGGTCTTTGTCCTTCAGGCTTGCATCATACCACCTTCCAAGGCTTTTTACCGGCTGCTCAGACACTGTTGGGATTTGGACATCTCCGATGAAGAATTTCAGGTCAGAGAGTACTCCCTTCACAATCGAGATGCTGCGTGACTTGGATGGTTTAATCTTCATACGGGCCCAGCTGATGTTCTCCTCAAGTTTTCTGAGCAGTCTCCTGGTGCATGGGACAGTGGTGGTCAATGTTGTAATGTCGTCCATGTAGGCTCTGAGTGGAGGGAGGCGGAAACCAGAGTCGACTCGCTGTCCACCAGCAACCCATTTTGAGGATCTGATGATAACCTCCATTGCCATTGTGAATGCCAACGGAGAAATGGTACATCCCGCCATTATACCTACATTCAGGCACTGCCATGAGGTGGTGAACTCTGAGGTGGTGAAGCAGAACTGCAGATCCTGGAAGTACAACTTCACCAGGTTTGTGATGGTGTCCGGTATGTGGAAAAATCTGAAGGCAGACCACAGGAGTTCATGGGGCACAGAGCCAAATGCATTGGCGAGGTCGAGGAAGACTACATGGAGGTCCCTTTTCTCCACCTTGGCCATTTGGATCTGATGCCAGATCATGCTGGAATGTTCCAAGCAGCCAGAGAACCCTGATATTCCTGCCTTCTGTACAGATGCATCGACGTACGTATTCCTTTGTAGGTACTCGGCCATCCTCTGGGCAATGACCCTAAAGAAGATTTTTCCCTCGACATTCAGTAAGGAGATTGGGCGGAATTGGCTGATGTTCACTGCATCCTTCTCCTTAGGGATCAGGACCCTGCCTGCCCTACGCCACACTTTGGGTATTATCTTCTTCTGCCAAGCTGTTCTCATAAGCCTCCAGAGGAACCTCAGGACATCTGGTGTGTTCTTATACACTTTGTACGGGACTCCATTTGGCCCCGGGCCTGATGCTGTTCTTGCCCGTCGAACTGTGTCTTCCACCTCTTTCCATGTCGGAGGGCTGGTCTCAATATGATGTTCCGGGGGTTCAATGGGTGGGATATCTGATGGGATGGCCAGATGTTCATGTCGCTTTGAGTCAACGTTTGTTATTCTCAGGTGCTCCTCTAGGTCTTTCTTTGTTGTTTTTAGAGCTCCACTTTTTTCTTTTGTGAAGAGACTTTTAAGGAACTTGAAGGGATCTTTATAGAATCGAGTTCTAGTTTGTTCTTTTTCCTTCTGCGTTTCCGTAGGTTCTCTGCTCTACGGAGGGATGCCAACCGGGTTTTGATGTCAGCTTGAAGTGCCTCTATGCCCTCCTTTTCCACTTCCGAGGCCTTCTTCCACTGTTTCTTAAGCTGCCGCCTTTCTTGAACGAGGCGCTTGATTTCTTGTTGCCTTCTGGAAACTGGTGGGGTTGGAACCTTTCTCCCGCCTTTTGCCTCTTCCACTCCAAATCTTTCTGTCCCGTACTCATAGATGATGTCCCCCATCCTCTCCAACTTCTTCTCCACTGTGCCTCGAAGTTTCTCGAGGGTCAAGGTAAGGTCAGTATTCACTGTTTCCCACAACTTCTTGTCACTGGCGCCAGGCCACTTCACATACGGTCTGTGCCCTGGTAGTCTCCTCTCGACTGCAGGTCTGGGAGGCTGGGGGAGTTCCACTCCTGTTGTTGGTTCCACCTCAGTTGCTACTTCGGTGCTTGAGTTTACGTCCTCCATGACAGTGGTACTGATGCACTGCAAACTATGGTTTGCGTCCGGTTGCTGTGCTTCATTCGACTGATTTGATCGCTTTCGCAGAAAGTAATCAATGCGAGTTCTCTGTCTCTCTTTACCCAAACACCCCTTCTTCCCCTGGTGGATCCTCAACCCATGGTGTGATGTAACTTTCCTCCAACCACAGACACATACCTGCATCTGTTTATGGCCCACTGTTGCAGCAGAACTTGTGACAGTTGCTGTGGTGTTCTCTTGTGCTGTGCTCTCATTACTCGTAGTCGTTTCCAGTCCAGTCATTACCATGTTGTCAGCCGATGAGTCATCTTCCGCCCCCGCTCTCGCAGACTCTAGGGGTATTCTCGTATTTTGACTTTCTGTAGCTAAAGCGGGTGTTTCCAACATACTGCGAAGCATGGGAAACTACAGAAATGAGAAGCTACCCCATGACTGTCCCAGTGGGGTCTATTCCCTCCTGTCAGCCGTCTCTCCGTGCCGCCACAAGGACTTTCCCCTGTTGTCAGCTGATCTTTCTCAGCAGTCACTGGACAAGTCCAGATATTCAGATTCCAAGAACACAGGATGAGATGTTACTATCCTTTGTGCAAGCACTTCCAAGAGTTAATGAACAGTGAGCGTGGTGAAATTTGGGGAGCGCATCGTCAGTAGTGTACCTTTGGTTCCTAGGGTGTTTCGGCCTTTCACACTATACACCCTCCTCAAAGGCGGCCAGCGATAGGGTGATCAATCCTACGCTTGCGTCCCATTCCCAATTAGTCATAGGAGTTGCCTTGTTGTTGATAGCAAACATCCCATGGGACTATGCATGGCAGGGGCGTCCTCCTCCCTGAGTCAATCATTGTTGACCGCATACCTCCTGGCCCTCTCACTTCGGGGCCCAGCTGGGGTCTTTCCTCTTCATCCAGAGCCACTGACTGCTGCCTTCTGCCGCCTCTGATACAGCTTTGATTGCCGAACGCTGGCTCTGGCCCTTAATTCCCAGGTCTCTAAGCAGTCTGGTTGTAGATGTTGCCACAAAACCTCTGCAGCCCACCTCCACTGGTCGGACTTCTGTGTTCCAGCCATGATGCCGTGCTTCGGCAGCTAGATCAGCATAGCGCAGATGTTTTCGCTCATAAGCCTCATCTACTGAGTTTTCCCAGGGTACTGTGAGCTCAATGATGAAGACCTTATTGAGTGAACGGGACCAGAGCACCATGTCAGGTCTTAGGGTGGTGGTTGCGATCTCCGGAGGAAACACAAGTTGCCGGCCAATGTATGCGTAGTAGTAAGAAACACTATGTCTGTGCACTCTCTATCCCAGATCACAGACCCTTAAACAGACCCTACTTTTATACAGACTTTAATACTGAACATTAAGCATTTACACACTAGACAAAGTGTGTGCTGGTGACCTGTGGGGACTAGAAGACTAATGCTTCTGTATGGTGCGTATGCTCCAGCCAAGTCATGTGTGTTTGGAACTGTTGGCTGACTTAATTTGCTGCACTGGGAATCCTTCTTTGAGCTAAACCACAAGAATGAATTTCTCCTCCATCAATGGCTGATACCATACAGCCATCCGTAGATCAGTGGTAAAACTGCATCCTTAAACACAGCCATTGTTTATGATTATGGAGCCAACAGGTTTGATCCACACAACTAAGTAGATAAACATGTTATTGCCATGTTATATTGGCAGGGTAAGAATAAAACAAGGGATAATGTCTTAAACTTTAGTAATTTCTACCCTTGGTTTCATTAACCCTGGTATATTGCTCAGCTGCAAAGGGGATATGTGAATCATGTAGCTTTTTCTGATTATGGAAATGTGAAAAATATTACATTTGGGGAGACATTTCCGCCCATGCAAAAGAGCACACACCTGCACAAAATTACTGTAGAAGTCATTTTAAGTCGTTGCTATTGCATGTGCAGATGTTGGTTGAGAGATTGGCTAGTGAAACACAACATTAACAATATTTCAATTTCTCCTGTTACTTTGAGATATGTGAATAGTATACTACAAGAAAACAAATTATGGGAGCACTCTGAACCTTAGTTAAGATAAATGTACAGAAGCCCCACATTTATAATCAGTGTATAACCTAACTTGGCGTTTGATGACAGCTGACAGCTCTGTTAAAAACACCACACATAACATTTTGTTGATGAACCTCGCCTTCTCCATGGGTCTACACACTCATCAATGTTTACTCACTGGCAGTTGTGAAACATAATATTGCCATCCTCTCATACTTCTACATAGATATAAACATATGCCTTGTTTCTCCCCCACCATAAAGACGTGTGTGATTAAATGTGATTGGTGTAGAATGTAAATTCTCCACGTAATTGCACCTCTCTCTCACATGAGGAATAACAACAAACTCTCCAGCTTTCATAATAGGGGGCAATGAACGCTAGAAGCCTATTTTTGATACTTAAGTGGGAAATTGAATAGCAAACAGAAGAAAACATATTGCAACAGTGCCAGGGGCAGCCCTCACCCAACCCAAATAAAAAACAACAAAGTGCACCTTTAATTATTTTGTGTCTCCCACAAACAACTTTAATTGAGTCGGAGGAAGCAGGGGAGGGACTGCCAACACACTGGCTTGTGTTCATTAGGGATTTTACTGTCCCCTAACAGATCTTTTCTGTGACTACATAGTCACAGGCGGATAATGACCCTGTTGTCACCCCTCTCGTTAGCTGAGGCCAGGCCCCAACAGGCAGGCAGGCACACTCTGCCCAGGGCTACTGATAACAGTAATTGGATGGTGTGCTGCCTGGGTGTGGCCACAAGAGGGGTGGTGGTGGCGGTGGCGGTGGGTGGAGTCTTCCATCAGAGCACGGGTCAGTAAACTTGATAATAAACCCCTATGAGACACACTATATCCATCTACAGTTTCAAACCTGCTAATTGAACTGTCCACTGGAGGAAGAGGGTCTCTATAGAGCTTTTATCATTCAATACATTTAAAAAAAGGTGGGGGATGGGTCATTTAGGAATGTAGAACTTGAAATGTTTCTGATCTTCACTAAATGCACTGTAATGTGTCTGGCATTTTCAGTCAAGAAACAATCGACTAACAGATCCAGACACATTAAACTCAAGCTTGTAGAAATAATATATAAGATGTAGCAGAGGATATTCAATGTGGTAAACCAGTCAAATGAATGGGTTGGCAGCAGGACCACAATTCAGGGTCTCCTTGTCCTTTGTTGATTGGATGTTGGCCTTGTGGTTTCTTCTGTTGCCTTGGCAACCTGTAATCGTAACAATTGGTGCAATATCCTGACAGTGATTTTATAATGGTTTTGTTGGGCCACTGGTTGCTACAGTGACTACTTTAGCAGCATAAGATCAAGAAGGTGTGTAGTGGAGAGAGAAAGCTGTCTGATCTGACAGTCTCTCACTCATAGCATATGTCATGTCCACCATGAGAATAATAGAGCCTCAATCACTTTGATATCATATGAGGTATTGTTTATCCTGCGCTGAGTGATCCACTTAAGGCCACAATCCTGAGTTTGTGTCTCAGCTAAACGGCAGCCTTGCCAGAGGCAAGTGGCTTGGGAAAATGTAACCGCTCTCAAATTCAAAGATGGATGAAAGTTCTCACTGGACCTAAGATAACAGAAACCTTACCCTTACCCTTAGTTCAGCACAGGGTTGTATATCATGTTCATTGGCCCACCGCCCTTCAAACAGCCGACACACACACACACACACACACACACACACACACACACACACACACACACACACACACACACACACACACACACACACACACACACACACACACACACACACACACACACACACACACACACACACACACACACACACACACACACACACACACACACACACGATATGTATCTGGTTAATTGCAAATCATCTGTGATGTACACGACTGCTTCGCTAATTGCTGCTGGAAGCTGTGCTCATTAGTGGTTCTCATCTGGCTTGGTGCACAAGCTAAACAACCTGCAAACGATCCAGCAATTACTGCTATTTTACCACTCCAGGGCCGGGCGAGCGAGTGTATCAGGAAAATAGCTGTAGTAAATAACAAAGGGGCGTTTGGCCCGCCACAGAGTGAGAAGAGAAGCACCTCATTAATGAGTACTTGTGTGTGTTTTAAAGGAGCCACACCAGGGTAGTCCTGAAGGTCTTTACCAAGGCTCTCTGCAGTACAGCAACACCCCTTCAAATTAGTGGATTTTGCTATTTCAGCCAAACTCGTTTCTGACAGGTGTATAAAATCAAGCACACTGCATAGACGGACATTGGCAGTAGAATGGCCTTACAGAAGAGCTAATTGACTTTCAACGTGGATGCCACCTTTCCAACAAGTCAGTTGTCAAATTTCTGCCCTGCTAGAGCTGCCCCGGTCAACTGTAAGGGCTGTTATTGTGAAGTGGAAACGTCTAGGAGCAACAACATCTCAGCCCCGAAGTGGTAGGCCACACAAGCTCACGGAACGGGACCAATGAGTGCTGAAGCGCGGAAAAATCATCTGTCCTTAGTTGCAACACTCACTACCAGGTTCCAAACTGCCTCTGGAAGCAACGTCAGCACAATAACTGTTCGTCGGGAGCTTCATGTAAGCGGTTTCCATGGCCGAGCAGCCTCACACAAGTCTAAGATCACCATGCGCAATGCAAAGTGTTAGGCTGAAGTGTGTAAAGCTCGCAGTCATTGGAATCTGAAGCATTGGAAATGCATTTTCTGGAGTGATGAATCACGCTTCACCATCTGGCAGTCTGGGTTTGGCTGACGCCAGGAGAACACTACCTGCCCGAATGCATAGTGCCAACTGTAAAGTTTTGTGGAGGAGGAATAATGTTCTAGGGCTGTTTTTCATGGTTCGGGCTAAGCCCCTTAGTTCCAGTGAAGGGAAATCTTAATGCTACAGCATACAATGACATTCTAAATGATTCTGTGCTTCCAGCTTTGTGGCAACAGGTTGGGTGAGGCCCTTTCTTGACCATGTCCCAGTTGCAATGTTCCATCATCTAGTGGAAAGCCTTCCCAGACGAGTGGAGGCTGTTTGGGCAGCAAAGAGGGGGACCAACTCCATATTAATGCCCATGATTTTGGAATGAGATGTTCGACGAGCAGGTATCCACATTCTTTTGGTCATGTAGTGTATCATTTATTGACCAAACTGAGTTTTATTGTTTACCAATAAAGTGGTGCTACATTGACATTGTGTGGGCATACAGTGCCTTGCGAAAGTATTCGGCCCCCTTGAACTTTGCGACCTTTTGCCACATTTCAGGCTTCAAACATAAAGATATAAAACTGTATTTTTTTGTGAAGAATCAACAACAAGTGGGACACAATCATGAAGTGGAACAACATTTATTGGATATTTCAAACTTTTTTAACAAATCAAAAACTGAAAAATTGGGCGTGCAAAATTATTCAGCCCCTTTACTTTCAGTGCAGCAAACTCTCTCCAGAAGTTCAGTGAGGATCTCTGAATGATCCAATGTTGACCTAAATGACGAATGATGATAAATACAATCCACCTGTGTGTAATCAAGTCTCCGTATAAATGCACCTGCACTGTGATAGTCTCAGAGGTCCGTTAAAAGCGCAGAGAGCATCATGAAGAACAAGGAACACACCAGGCAGGTCCGAGATACTGTTGTGAAGAAGTTTAAAGCCGGATTTGGATACAAAAAGATTTCCCAAGCTTTAAACATCTCAATGAGCACTGTGCAAGCGATAATATTGAAATGGAAGGAGTATCAGACCACTGCAAATCTACCAAGACCTGGCCGTCCCTCTAAACTTTCAGCTCATACAAGGAGAACACTGATCAGAGATGCAGCCAAGAGGTCCATGATCACTCTGGATTAACTGCAGAGATCTACAGCTGAGGTGGGAGACTCTGTCCATAGGACAACAATCAGTCGTATATTGCACAAATCTGGCCTTTATGGAAGAGTGGCAAGAAGAAAGCCATTTCTTAAAGATATCCATAAAAAGTGTCGTTTAAAGTTTGCCACAAGCCACCTGGGAGACCATCATCCCCACTGTCAAACATGGTGGTGGCAGCATCATGGTTTGGGCCTGCTTTTCTTCAGCAGGGACAGGGAAGATGGTTAAAATTGATGGGAAGATGGATGGAGCCAAATACAGGACCATTCTGGAACAAAAACCTGATGGAGTCTGCAAAAGACCTGAGACTGGGACGGAGATTTGTCTTCCAACAAGACAATAAAGCAAAATCTACAATGGAATGGTTCAAAAATAAACCTATCCAGCTGTTAGAATGGCCAAGTCAAAGTCCAGACCTGAATCCAATCGAGAATCTGTGGAAAGAACTGAAAACTGCTGTTCACAAATGCTCTCCATCCAACCTCACTGAGCTCGAGCTGTTTTGCAAGGAGGAATGGGAAATAATTTCAGTCTCTCGATGTGCAAAACTGATAGAGACATACCCCAAGCGACTTACAGCTGTAATCGCAGCAAAAGGTGGCGCTACAAAGTATTAACTTAAGGGGGCTGAATAATTTTGGATTTGTTAAAAAAGTTTGAAATATCCAATAAATGTCGTTCCACTTCATGATTGTGTCCCACTTGTTGTTGATTCTTCACAAAAAATACAGTTTTATATCTTTATGTTTGAAGCCTGAAATGTGGCAAAAGGTCGCAAAGTTCAAGGGGGCCGAATACTTTCGCAAGGCACTGTATATCGTAGCGTCATTTGAGTCACAGGCATAAGTCTCGACAAAAACATCTCTAGTCTACACAGCTGGGTGACCACAGGTGCTTCCTTTTTTGTGTATATTTACACAGTCATTATCGAGTCTATCATTAACATTTACTGTATGTCTTGTTTTTGGGCAAAAAATAACTAACAGCACTCAAAACACAACTACTAAGCATGCAGGGTCACGTACTATCAGACACACACACACACACACACCGGTTAATGCTGCTCCCTCCCTCACTATCATCCCCACCTTTCTCCCTCTCTGTGTGTCTTTCTCTTCCTCCCTGTCTCTCTCCATATCTCTCTTTCAATTCAATTCCATTCAAGGGGCTTTATTGGCATGGGAAACATATATTTACATTGCCAAAGAAAGTGAAATAGATAATAAACAAAAGTCAAATAAACAATAAAAATGAACAGTAAACATTACACTCACAAAAGTTCCAAAGAATAAAGACATTTCAGATGTCATATTATATCTATATACAGTGTTGTAACAACGTGCAAATAGTTAAAGTAAAAAAGGGAAAATAAACCAACATAAATATGGGTTGTATTTACAATGGTGTTTGTTCTTTCCCTCACATACACATTACACAAACAAAGAGGGAACTCATAGGGTCCATACTCAAGAATCTGTGCCTTTATTTTATTTTGAATTTCAGCTTACCTATTCTTTCTTGTTCCTTTTAAAACAGGATTTTACAGAAAAGCCAGCTGTCCGCCCACACAAAATCTATTTTCCCCCCATCACTCTTTACAATGGGAAATAATAGCACAAAGGTAGGATTTTGAAATTATTTGATAAACACATTACAGTGGGTCCATACTAGCGAACATAAGCAATACTTTTTATTAGCCAATTAAAAGTGTCGATTTACTTACACCTGACAGAACGCTAAATTGTAGCTGGCCCCATCAGATAACATGGCACATGTTAGCCCTATGCTAACCTCACCAGGTGTCACTGATTATATCCTGGCACGAGTTCTGCATCAGCCAATTAAAATCATTGATGTGGTTGGACATGTTCCAACACTTGTTCATGGAAGTGTCTTTAACATACTGTACCTCAGTCCAACAGCACGTTCTGATCATCAAAGCAACTATAGCGTGTATTTTACTGACTGCTCAGATGGCTCTCTGTGTAAAGTGCCTAGTCCACGTAATTATCTCAGATTGTGGCTGGCGTTCGAATCCCACGAGTTCCCTCCCCCTTAAAATGTAGATGTATGTGTATTGTGTTCGTGCATAGGCTATATTACATGGACGTGTTGGCCTACAACGTTTTGTATGCATTTTTATAATCATTTGCTTTGTCACAGATGGGTTATTTGACTCGAGGAGGATGAGTATTACAAAGCGTACAGTAGGACTGTAGTTTACACTCTCAATATCGTTCTACAGATGGCAGAACTGCAGTTCTTTTAAAATAAGTTAATCACGAGTCCGAAATTGACAGTCTTAGTCTAGGAAGACACTTGGCTGTTACTATTATATTCTTATTTATAAACTGGGTGGTTTGAGCCCTGAATTCTGATTGGCTGAAGGCCATGTTATATCAGACCGTATACCACGGATATGACAAAACATTTAGGTTTAGTGCTCTAATTACATTGGTAACCAGTTCATAATAGCAATAAGGCTCCTCAGGGGTTTGTGATATATGGCCAATATACCACAGCTAAGGGCTGTGCCCACATTGCGTGGTACCTAAGAACAGCCCTTAGCCGTGGTATATTGGCCATATACCACATCTTCTCTGGTCTTATTGCTCAAGTAGGCTACACATACTGTACATGCATGCCTACAAGGTTTTATCGGCTATGCATTACTATAACTATCCACCTCGTTACATGATTTGAATCGAGCACCAAGGACCAGCAGTGTAGAGTTTTTTCCTCAACAAAAAAGCTTTAGGCGAGGGTGGCTCGAACCCACCCATTTAAGTGTACTATCAATTTAGAATCAGCCACTTTAGCAGTGTGTGCCACCTAAAAGTTATGAAAATAATAGCCAACATGACTGCTATTTGACAAATCCATAAGGCTCTTCATTTTTTTACGATGTACGATAAACATACATGTAAGTACCTAATTTATATTTTTGTTCCATAAAAGCACATGGTTGTGTATAAATCAAAAACAAAAACTCTATATTTTGTCATATATGCAAAAACATGAAAATGTCAACTAATGTTAGTAGTAGCTAGTATCCTAGTCAAGGATGCATCAATGCAATATCGGCACACAACATTTGTTACAGACCAACGGAACAATTGGTAGGTTTAAAATATCCCTCTAGTGGTCAGAGTTGACCTGTTTTAAGAAATGCCATTGGTTGGTGGATATAAAGTCTAAGATCTTTGATAGGTTGATGAAGAATTTGTGCCAGAATATACGTAATTAGTGCCACCTGTTGAGGTTAGCGTAGGGCTAACGTGTGCCATGTTATCTGATGGGACCAGCTACAATTTAGCATTATGTCACATGCAAGTAAATCACAGATTTGAATTGGCTGATTCGCATTTTGTGCCAGAGTACCTGTTTAAATTTAAATGATTGCTTTTGTTCACTAGTATGGACCCACTATAATGTGTTGATCAAATGTAAAGCCATACATTTCAAAATCCTACCTTTGAGCCATTATTTCCATTTAATTATTATTCTATGATTTCCATATTTCCCATTGTAAAGAGTGATGGGAGAAAATACTGTTTTAAAAGGGATGAGAAAGAATAGGATATGCTGACATTTATTTGAAAGAAATGCACAGATTGGAGAATGGGAGTGGTGGAGGCTATAAGTGGGGATATGATTGGCAGATACAAGGACACTCTGTACCAAAGACCAGGGCAATTATCCCAGGTGTCATCTATGCTTTGTGTATGCGTGTGTGTCTGTGTCTGTGTGTGTTGTGTGCCTGTGAGCATGAAATAAAAATATAGACTGCCTCTCTCTTGACCTTTTCCCTCTTTGTAAAGGTTTGTTATTAGATATATTCACATGTGACTATCCACATGTCCTCACCTTTAGTAATTAGAGAACATGCAATATAGTTGCCCAGAGAGCATGAGGTAAAAGTATCAGACTGGGGAGTGTTGGTTGAATCCAATCCTGTTGGTCCTGTTCTGGAGTCCAGACCTGGGTTCAAATATTATTTGATCGTTTCAAATAATGTATACGCTGGATTCAATCAAATGTATTTAGAAAGCCCTTCTTATATCCGCTGATGTCACAAAGTGCTATACAGAAACCCAGCCTAAAACCCCAGGTGTAGAAGTACAGTGGCAAGGAAAAACTCCCTAGAATGTTTTTGGACTGACAGTCAATGTCTTCGGATTGACCTTGTCTGGTATAATGGATCAATAGAATAGTCCAGAAGTACAAACCCCACACATCTGGCACTCCAGGCATGCTCGAGCAAAATCTCAAAGTATTTTAAAGATTTCAAATAGCATTTGATGTTGTGATGTGGTGTTGGTGCAGTACATAGAAAAGGCTATCTGTGGTGCTGGTACCACAGCCATTGGCCAGTCGGGGAGGAGCTAAGCTGACTAAGGCCCTAATGAAGTGCCCCAGGCACCAGGTTGTTTGTCATCACCACCACCAGCAGCAGCTTTCACACCTCCCCCCAAAACTCAGGGGAATCAATTTAAACAAATAAAGAACATATTGTAACTGGGCTCATTGCAGCGTTAATGAATGTAGCAGACACTAAGAACACAAAGTCCCAATTACCAGGGGAACTGGCAAGAGCCCATTTGCCATTTGTTATATTAAGTATTGAGAATTAGCACCCGTCCAAGTATAATTTAAAATGCTGCCACTTTCACCTTCAACATGTGGAAACTTGTTAATTTACAACTTCTTTCATTTCACCCTGGTGATTTCAACAGATGGCATGGGAAAATGGGAAACTAGATGAAGTAAAATACTTTTTTTACAAATATATAAATGTTGAAGTTAATGTAGTGAATAGCTGGTAAATCAGGTTTTGGCAACAGTAATGTGTTTGACATCAGAAGAGAGGGTAACGAGCGGGGATGAGAGGTCTCTAGACACTTTCTGCAGTTTGTGTTGAATCCAACAAGTTATATCCAGAAACAAGTCAGTGAAGTATAGACACTTTGAGAACCTTGTTACAGCATCATCTCCTGATCACTATATTTAACGTATGACTCTGGGTGCTTGTATTTTCTGCCATGATTACCACCACACTATCCATAGAGGCGTAGCTTTCTCAATCTGGACTACTTTGGCTGGAATTCTACACAACCCACCATAGCACATTTACACAGCAAATGTCTTTGTTTACAAACTTCTACCACCATGCATACACACTACATCTACATGTGATTATCTGGGGAAATAAAACAAGTAAGGAGGCCAGTTTAAATTGAATTCAGCCCTTTGTATTGTCCAGCAGTCGTGTTTCTTGAATGGTCTATATCTGCTCAGAGCAGCCTCAGTGTTTGAATGGTCTGTATCTGCTCAGTGCAGCCTCAGTGTTTGAATGGTCTATATCTGCTCAGTGCAGCCACAGTGTTTGAATGGTCTGTATCTGCTAGGGCGGCCTCAGTGTTTGAATGGTCTGTATCTGCTCAGTGTGCCTGCTATGTTGGTGCTTTAAGCATGGAATTTGCCTGACGGAACGTGTCGGGGATTTGATGGCACCTGAGTTAGCACTCCATAATCGTCCTGAGGTGCGTGTTAGTCATCTGGTGAAGTTGGTGCCAGCCTCACGCACCAGGCCTCCTGTGCACATCCCTAGCCATGCGCGTCCTGTGCCAGCACTGCTCTCAAGATCTCCAGTACGCCTTCACGGTCTAGCCCATCCTGTGCCACCTCCACACCCCAGCCCTCCGGTAGCAGCTCCCTGCACCAGGCTTCCTGTGCGTGTCCTCGCTTCAGTTCCACCAGTGCCAGCACCACGCATCAGGCCTACAGTGCGCCTCCCCTCTCCAGCGCTGTCGGAGTCTCCCGCCTGTCTAGCGCTATCAGAGCCTTCCTCCTCTCCAGCGCTGCCGGAGTCTACTGCCTGTTCAGCGCAGCCAGAGCCTTTCTCCTCTCCTGCGCTACCGGAGTCTCCCGCCTGTTCAGCGCAGCTAGAGCCTTCTTCCTCAACAGCGCTGCTGGAGTCTCCTGTCTGTTCAGGAGACGCCAGAGCTGTCAGCCGGCATGGAGCAGTCAGAGCTGTCAGCCTGCATGGAGCAGCCAGAGCTGCTAGTTTACATGGAGCAGCCAGAGCTGTCAGTCTGCATGGAGCAGCCAGAGCTGTCAGTCTGCAAGGAGCTGCCAGTCTGCAAGGAGCAGCCAGTCTGCAAGGAGCTGTCAGTCTGCAAGGAGCTGCCAGTCTGCATGGAGCAGCCAGAGCTGTCAGCCTGCATGGAGCAGCCAGAGCTGTCAGTCTGCATGGAGCAGCCAGAGCTGTCAGTCTGCATGGAGCAGCCAGAGCTGCCAGTCTGCAAGGAGCTGCCAGTCTGCACGAAGCTGCCAGTCTGCACGGAGCTGTCAGTCTGCAAGGAGCTGCCAGTCTGCAAGGAGCTGCCAGTCTGCACGGAGCTGCCAGTCTGCAAGGAGCTGCCAGTCTGCAAGGAGCTGCCAGTCTGTAAGGAGCTGCCAGTCTGCAAGGAGCTGCCAGTCTGCACGAAGCTGTCAGCCAGAGCTGTCAGCCTGCATGGAGCAGCCAGAGCTGTCAGCCTACATGGAGCAGCCAGAGCCGCCAGTCAGCGTGGAGCAGCCAGAGCCGCCAGTCAGCATGGAGAAGCCAGATCTTTCAGTCTGCCAGTATCCGCCAGTTAGCCAGGATCCGCCAGATCCGCCAGTCAGCCAGGATCTGCCAGTCAGCCAGGATCTGCCAGTCAGCCAGGATCTGCTGAGACCACCAGCCAGCCAGGATCTGGTAGATCTATCTACCTGCCTGAGCTTCCACTCACTCCTGAGCTTCCTCTCACTCTTGAGCTTCCTCTCACTCTTGAGCTTCCTCTCACTCCTGAGCTTCCTCTCAGTCTTGAGCTTCCTCTCACTCCTGAGCTTCCTCTCACTCCTGAGCTTCCTCTCACTCCTGAGCTTTCTCTCACTCCCGAGCTTTCTCTCACTCCCGAGCTTCCCCTCAGTCCCTAGCTGCCTCAGTCCCGAGCTGTCCTTCAGTCCCGATCTGCTCCTCAGTCAAGTGGGGTTCTGGGTGAGGACTACTAGGCCATGGTCGGCGGCGAGGGTGGACTATGTAGGGACGCGAGGAGAGGGGACAAAGACATTGACTGAGTGGGGTCCACGTCCCGCGCCAGAGCCGCCACCATGGACAGACGCCCACCCAGACCCTCCCTGTTGTTTTGAGGTGCGTTTGGGAGTCCGCACCTTAGGGGGGGGGGGGGTTCTGTCACGCCCTGGTCGAAGTATTTTGTGTTTATCTTCATGTTTGGGTCAGGCCAGGGTGTGGCATGGGGTTTTTGTATTGTAGTGTGTTTTGTCTTGGGGTTTTGGTATGTATTGGGATTGTAGATAGTGGGGTGATCTAGCAAAGTCTATGGCTGTCTGGTGTGGTTCTCAATCAGAGGCAGGTGTTTATCGTTGTCTCTGATTGGGAACCATATTTAGGCAGCCATATTCTTTGGTTGGTTTGTGGGTGATTGTCCTTAGTGTCCTTGTTCCTGTCTGTGTTAGTTTTCACTAGTATAGGCTGTTTCGGTTTTCGTTACGTTCTTTGTTTTGTAGTGTTTGTATTTTAGATTCGTGTTACATTTTTTGTTCATTAAACATGGATCGCAATCTACACGCTGCGTTTTGGTCCGACTCCCCTTCACCACACCTAGAAAACCGTTACACTCATTGAGTAGAAGGAGTTTCATAAGGATGCTCATAAGAATGTTGCCAGATATACAACCAAAGTGGTTTTACAGATGCTGGATGAGGAAGCCATTGGTGCCTCTGACTCAGAATGTGAGGAATCGAATTCAGATGACACAGACTATGTGCCTGTGGGTCAAGTTGGAGTTGTGGATGCACCTGGCAGTCCAGCTGTCCTAGATGATTCTACAGATGGGGAGAACTCCTCCTCTGAGGAGAGTTGTGTCACCAAAGGTTGCCTGGGAGCTGTTCATTAGTGACAACATTATTGGCGAGGTCCTAAAGTGTACAAAATTAGAAGTACGGAGAATAGAGACAGAAAAAGAGACACTGGAGAGAGGTCAACAAAGAGGAACTAAAGGCCTTCTCTAAAGGTGTTCTCAGTGCAACACTCCGGTCTGCAAATAGCACAGTCACATGCTTGTGGTTTGTAACAAATGCATGGATTAAAACAGCATAAGTAAGCATCACACACATGCACACTTTGTTCATTTTAATGTTCATGTTTTCTAAATTCACAATTGTTAGTGTTGTCTTTTACATATGCCAGCAGCATACCACCCTGCATACCACTGCTGGCTTGCTTCTGAAGCTAAGCAGGGTTGGTCATGGTCAGTCCCTGGATGGGAGACCAGATGCTGCTGGAAGTGGTGTTGGAGGGCCAGTAGGAGGCACTCTTTCCTCTGATCAAAATAAAATGTCCCCATGCCCCAGGGCAGTGATTGGGGACATTGTCCTGTGTAGGGTGGGATGTTAAATGGGTGTCCTGACTCTCTGAAGTCATTAAACCTCCCATGGCACTTATTGTAAGAGTAGGGGTGTTAACCCTGGTGTCCTGGCTAAATTCCTAATCTGACCATCAAACCATCATGGTCGCCTAAAAATCCCCAGTTTACAATTGGCTCATTCATCCCCCTCCTCTCCCATGTAACTATTCCCCAGATCATTGCTGCAAATAAGAACTTGTTCTCAGTCAGCTTACCTGGTGAAATAACAGATAAACAAAATATTGATGATGTTCAAATAAAGGTTTTGAAATATTATAAAACATGGTGGTTTGATTTTGTTCTTCAGACTAACAGGTTGAATGTGAAAATTTGATTGTAAGAAAAATATGCTAATGTTTTCTATAGCCATTACGAAATTATATGTCAAATCAAATCTAATTTAATTGGTCACATACACATGGTTAGCAGAAATGCTTGTGCTTCTAGTTCCGACCATGCAGTAACATCTAACAAGTAATCTAACAATTTCTAACAAGTAATCTAACAATTTCACAACAACTACCTTATACACACAAGTGTAAAGGAATGATTAAGAATATGTACATATGAGCAATGGCCGAACGGCATAGGCAAGATGCAGTAGATGGTATAGAGTACAGTATATGGGTCAGGCCAGGGTCCGGGGGTGTCCTCGGATGGGGCCACAGTATCTCCTAACCCCTCCTGTCTCAGCCTCCAGTATTTATGCTGCAGTAGTTTGTGCCGGGGGGCTAGGGTCAGTTTGTTATATCTGGAGTACTTCCCCTGTCCTATTCGGTGTCCTGTGTGAATCTAAGTGTGCATTCTCTAATTCTCTCCTTCTTTCTTTCTCTCTCTCGGAGGACCTGAGCCCTAGGACCATGCCCCAGGACTACCTGACATGATGACTCCTTGCTGTCCCCAGTCCACCTGGCCATGCTGCTGCTCCAGTTTCAACCATGCCCCAGGACTACCTGACATGATGACTCCTTGCTGTCCCCAGTCCACCTGGCCATGCTGCTGCTCCAGTTTCAACTGTTCTGCCTTACTATTATTCGACCATGCTGGTCATTTATGAACATTTGAACATTTTGGCCATGTTCTGTTATAATCTCCACCCGGCACAGCCAGAAGAGGACTGGCCACCCCACATATGCTCTCTCTAATTCTCTCTTTCTTTCTCTCTCTCTGAGGACCTGAACCCTAGGACCGTGCCCCAGGACTACCTGACATGATGACTCCTTGCTGTCCCCAGTCCACCTGACTGTGCTGCTGCTCCAGTTTCAACTGTTCTGCCTTATTATTATTCGACCATGCTGGTCATTTATGAACATTTGAACATCTTGGCCATGTTCTGTTATAATCTCCACCCAGCACAGCCAGAAGAGGACTGGCCACCCCACATAGCCTGGTTCCTCTCTAGGTTTCTTCCTAGATTTTGGCCTTTCTAGGGAGTTTTTCCTAGCCACCGTGCTTCTACACCTGCATTGCTTGCTGTTTGGGGTTTTAGGCTGGGTTTCTGTACAGCACTTTGAGATATCATCTGATGTACGAAGGGCTATATAAATAAAATTAGATTTGATTTGATTTGAGTATATACATATATGAGTAATGAAGGGTAGGTAAACATTAGATAAAGTGGCATTGTTTAAGTGATATATTTATTACATCCAATTCTAAATTATTAAAGTGGCTAGAGATTGATTACGTATGTTGGCAGCAGCCACTCAATGTTAGTGATGGCTGGTTAACAGTCTGATGGCCTTGAGATTGAAAAACAGCTTCAGTCTCTCGGTCCCAGCTTTGATGCACCTGTACTGACCTCGCCTTCTGGATGATAGCGGGGTGAACAGGCAGTGGCTCGGGTGGTTGTTGTCCTTGATGATCTTTTTGGCCTTCCTGTGACATTGGGTGGTGTAAGTGTCCTGGAGGGCAGGTAGTTTGCTCCCGGTGATGCGTCGTGCAGACCGCACTACCCTCTGGAGAGCCTTGCGGTTGTGGGCGGACCAGTTGCCGTACCAGGCGGTGATACAGCCCGACAGGATGCTCTCGATTGTGTAAAAGTTTGTGAGTGTTTTTGGTGACAAGCCGAATTTCTTCTGTGGTTGAAGAGGCGCTGTTGCTCCTTTTTCACCACGCTGTCTGTGTGTGTGGACCATTTCAGTTTGTCCGTGATGTGTACGCCCAGGAACTTAAAACTTTCCACCTTCTCCACTACTGTCCCGTCTATGTGGATAGGGGGGTGCTCCCTCTGCTGTTTCCTGAAGTCCACAATCATCTCCTTTGTTTTGTTGACATTGAGTGTGAGGTTATTTTCTTGGCACCACACCCTCACCTCCTCCCTGTAGGCCGTCTCGTCGTTGTTGGTAATCAAGCCTACCACTGTAGTGTCGTCTGCAAACTTGATGATTGAGTTGGAGTGCATGGCCACGCAGTCATGGGTGAACCGAGAGTACAGGAGAGAGCTGAGAACGCACCTTTGTGGGGGCCAAAGTGTTGAGGATCAGCGGGGTGGAGATGTTGTTTCCTAACCTCACCACTTGGGGGCGGCCCGTCAGAAAGCCCAGGACCCAGTTGCACAGGGCGGGGTCGAGACCCAGGGTCTCAAGGCTTAATGACGAGTTTGGAGGGTACTCTGGTGCTGAATACTGAGCTGTAGTCGATGAACAGCATTCTCGCATAGGTATTCCTCTTGTCCAGGTGGCATAGGGCAGTGTGTAGTGTGATTGCGATTGCGTCGTCTGTGGACCTATTGGGGCGGTATGCAAATTGGAGTGGGTCTAGGGTGTCAGGTAGGGTGGATGTGATATGATGCTTGACTAGTCTGTCAAAGCACTTTATGATGACGGAGTGAGTGCTACGGGGCGGTTGTCGTATAGCTCAGTTACCTTAGCTTTCTTGGGAACAAGAACAATGGTGGCCCTCTTGAAGCATGTGGGAACAGCAGACTGGGAAAGGGATTGATTGAATAAGTCTGTAAACACACCAGCCAGCTGGTCTGCGCATGCTCTGAGTACGCGGCTAGGGATGCTGTCTGGGCCGGCAGCCTTGCGAGGGTTAACACGTTTAAATGTTTTACTCGCGTTGGCTGCGGTGAAGGAGAGCCTGCATGTTTAGGTAGCGGGCCGTGTCAGTGGCACTATATTGTACTCAAAGCAAGCAAAGAAGTTGTTTAGTTGGTCTGGGAGCAGGACATCGGTATCTGCGACGGGGCTGGTTTTCTTTTTGTAGTCCGTGATTGACTGTAGACCCTGCCACATACATCTCTTGTCTGAGCAGTTGAATTGTGACTCTACTTTCTCTCTACACTGACGCTTAGCTTGTTTGATTGCCTTGCGGAGGGAATAGCTACACTGTTTGTATTTGGTTATGTTTCCGGTTGCCCTGCCATGATTAAAAACATTTCAAACAATAAAATCATTATTGAAAGGTCTAAAAATTATGATGTTCCACAAAATGGATAATATTTTAGACCCATATAAATAAAACTCAGATATTACATTATCAGATTATTTTGATCCGGCATATGCATTCTTGAGGCACCTAGGGTTATGAAAAGTACAACATGTCTAAAGATGACTTGTCAACACGCCTTCTCCTAAGTGTGCTCACTAACACATAATACTGTAGTGCTTCCTTCATGCCCCTTTTCATCACTTGAGTGAGTGAGTGAGTGAGTGCTAGCTGGCTACTAACCGGAACATTAAGCTAGCCAAGACCAACAACACAAACAAATGGACTGTACAGCTACAAGTAGTGAGTGAAGTTACAAACATACTGTACTAAACAAGTTAAATGTCTTACCTGTGATGAAATGTTTTCCACACACACATAACTACGTGTAGCCTACTTGGACACTGCGTCCCCACATTTCCCACTCTCCTGCACCGAATAGCCTGAAGCCACAGGGGTTTTCTCGCAGGCTCTATTTCCCTACATGGAAGCATTGCGAACCGTAGGTAGGGATTTTTCACCTGGCTACATGTACATTCAATAACACAGCAGCTTTTCAGCATGTTTTGTTATTTCTGTATCACAACAAATCTACGCCGAAGTAGGATCTTTTACAATGAGGGTCAATAGGAAAGAATGTTTGTTTCCCCCAATTTGTGGAAATGGTTGAGGGGAATTCCTTTATTATTATGTGAATACCAACTGGGACTATGGTTTGCCAGTGCTGTGATAAGATATGGTGTAAAACAATGAATGTGAAGAATGTATCTGTACTGTATGTGTATTAGATAGATAGCCAGACAGTTTAAGAAGAATGATTGCATTAATATTTCAAATGAACTGCCAATATGTCAACATTCCATTCAAACAATGCAGTCAATCCACAGCCGTACACTGGTTGAAACCAGTTGATGACAGGACATAGACAAGTTGGAAATACAACAAGTACTGATATTGTATCATATAATAGCACTCACAACTTTCCAATAAAACAAAATCTGAGACATTAAATTGGTAATAAATTGGTATAAAACCTGTATCAACTGGAAAATATAAACTTAATAATTATATTTATGTTGACTATAATTCCATCACACAATTTCTGATACACAACATGCTTTACTTTTATTTTCCTGCATAGGTAAAAGCAGGAACTGCATCACCTACTGTATTCCTCTACTGGCATTCATTCCAATTAGACTGGTTTGGGATTCCTCCCTGGCTGTTATGGCTGCCATTTTCACCTTATTATGGAACTTTTATGGTTTATGAAATAGCCACTCCAGAATAGGATCTCTATGGTTAGGACATTCAGGTTTTGCATTATGGTGCATTTTCATGACACTACAACATTCTATGGCAGCCATGTTAGCTCCTCATTAACATAACATGTGCAATGCTATGTAACTGAATGTCCAGAATTAGAACAATATTCAAAATTCGAAAAAGTTGTCCCAACTCTTTCAATATAAGGCTCTGGGTTGGGGTTGCACTATTCCACTGGTTCCATTGCACTAGTTAAACTCAATCAAGTGAAGCTAAAGTATTAAAGGAAGACAAATAGGACCTACTATTTAAATCTAGGTCTGTTCCCTTTAGAACAGTTGAACACATTTCACCAAGTTGTTTATAGAGATTAAATGTTACTGAGATTCAGATATCTATGCTTATTATTTTTTACTGTCTGGAATTCATACAGGTCTACTCTAAGTGTATTATAGTTGTATAATCCTCCTCTGAAATGTCATGTCACTGTTTAAACACTCCTCCCTTACGATAAAGGACAGCTTTATTGTATTTCAAATCAAATGAATTTATATAGCCCTTTGTACATCAGCTGATATCTCAAAGTGCTGCACAGAAACCCAGCCTAAAACCCCAAACAGCAAGCAATGCAGGTGTAGAAGCTCCCTAGAAAGGCCAAAACCTAGGAAGAAACCTAGAGAGGAACCAGGCTATGAGGGGTGGCCAGTCCTCTTCTGGCTGTGGCGGGTGGAGATTATAACAGAACATGGCCAAGATGTTCAAATGTTCATAAATGACCAGCATGGTCAATTAATAATAATCACAGTAGTTGTCGAGGGTGCAGCAAGTCAGCACCTCAGGAGTAGATGTCAGTTGGCTTTTCATAGCCGATCATTAAAAGTATCTCTACCACTCCTGCTGTTTCTAGAGAGTTGAAAACAGCAGGTCTGGGACAGGTAGCACGTCCGGTGAACAGGTCAGGATTCCATAGCCGCAGGTAGAACAGTTGAAACTGGAGCAGCAGCACGGCCAGGTGGACTGGGGACAGCAAGGAGTCATCATGCCAGGTAGTCCCGGGCATGGTCCTAGGGCTCAGGTCCTCCGAGAGAGAGAAAGAGAGAATTATAGAGAGCATACTTAAATTCACACAGGACATCGGATAAGACAGGAGAAGTACTCCAGATATAACAAAGCTGACCCTAGCCCCCCCAACACATAAACTACTGCAGCATAAATACTGGAGGCTGAGACAGGAGGGGCCAGGAGACACTGTGGCCCTATTCGATGATACCCCTGGACAGGGCCAAACAGGAAGGTTATAACCCCACCCACTTTGCCAAGGCACAGCCCCCACACCACTAGAAGGATATCTTCAACCACCAACTTACCATCCTGAGACAAGGTCGAGTATAGCCCACAAAGATCTGCACCACGGCACAACCCAAGGGGGGGGCGCCAAACCAGACAGGAAGATCACACCAGTGATCACATATTTCAAGTGAATAAAACATATAGTAGAGACATCTTTCCTGTTTCAAACAGACACACCAGTCTTCTTACATGGTAACTGAATGAGGATGGTACTGAGAGAAATAATTAGGTGAAATGCACATTGGCGGAACATCACACATCTGTAGCGTAGACAGTAGATGATGTTCCTTAGGTCAGGCAAGATTGAGATCGACAACAAGGAGTCAGAAAGAAATGGTAACATCATCACAAATTCTACTCTGACCCAAGCAGGCAAACAGCAGCAGTCTGCCAGTGTTTCAGAGGCTGCCTGGCTCACTCATAGAGTAGTGTGGACTGACTGGAGTGTGTTTTCCTTCTATTACCATGACAACGGCTCCCTGCCTTTCAAAGGCTGTGTGTGTGTTCACAATATGTATGCCAATACCCATGTTTGAATGTTTAGGATCTCTCTCGTATCAGTGTCCCCCATAAACACAGCTTGCTTAATTATTGTTTGTCATTTTAGATAGAAATAAATAAGACATAAGAGTGTGTATGTGGTATGGACAGGGCCGGTTGCAGGCATAAGTGACATAAGCGGTCACTTAGGGGCCCCGGTCGCTAGGGGCCCCCATTGATTTTGTTTGTCATTCTCACTCATATTAACATGGCATATGTCTTAGAAAATTAGCTTTAAACTGAAAAATGTCTCTCCCCCATTGCAACATGTAGAATAGCAGAAAATTCCATTTAAAACATATTTCTCTCCACCTTCAAGAGAGGGGCCACTAAAATGTTTTGTCATGAGGTGGGGGGACCACTAACCAAGTTTTGCTTAGGGCACCCAAAAGGCTAAAGTCGGCCCTGGGTATGGATGCTTTCACGGACTTGTATGATGAGGTAATGTGAGATGAACTAACATTGGTCCACGCCTGCTGCCTTGATTTGCATAGAGGCAATATGAAGATACAGTACTGATATTGGACTGATTATGTTAGACTCATCATACTGTAGCTACTAGCTAGTATAATTAGACTCAAACCAATAAAGGTGATTGAAGCACATATCTTCTGTTCAGTAACCAGGATATCTCAACCCAGTATTTGACTTGACCTAACCAAATTCATACTACTGCAAGGCAAGCTGCATCCCTTTTTATTCCTCAGTCTTCCCTCCCCCCATTTGTCTACTTGGCATTTTACACCGTGCTTCTTGCCCGACAGCCACCCCCATGGGCTTTTTATTCACACGACACAATGGGGGTAAATAGAGCAACTTAATCACCGAGACGATTTCTGAAAATGAGTCGATGTCTGGTAGAGGCTGAGTCTGAGTGAGGCAGATTTAGGACTGACCGCGCACTGCTAATGAAAACCACTGATCCTTATGTATCATTTAATTCCAGTGTTTGTCCCGTGCACAGTGATAGTTGTGCATGTTCAACCATAAAGAGCTATGTCTAGGCAAGTCATGTACAATACAGTGGTAGTACAGCCTATGTAGCTTTGCTCAAGCCAAGAAGAATGTTATGTTCATATAATTAGAATGCATTTTATTTATATGGAAGCTCCATCTACAGGGGAGACAGGATTTGAAGATTCAGTCATCCAGCCATTAGTGACTCACTCCACCGAACTGATGGGTATATCTACCCTTAAATGGTAATGTACTCTTATAATCTCCACCTGGCACAGCAAGAAGAGGACTGGCCACACCTCAGAGCCTGGTTCCTCTCTAGGTTTCTTTCTAGGTTCCTACCTTTCTAGGGAGATTTCCTAGCCACTGTGCTTCTACATCTGCATTGCTTGCTGTTTGGGATGTCTGTATAAGCACTTTGTGACAATTGATGATGTAAAAATGACTTTATGAAATACATTAAATAAATACAATTAAATTCATCTATTTTATACTGAGTTAATCATCTGAACTTTTTTTAACCATCTATACCGCCATCACACTATGCTAAACAGATGTTATTAGATACCTTTAAATTAGTCTAGTTCCATTTCCCAGTTCGTATTGCACTCAGTGATAATACAAAGCCATTCATAAAATTAGTGAGGAATTCATTTCATTATTTCGTGTGGGATTTAAGATGTCGTTGTTGTAAATAATGTTACTTGATTTGGTATTCTTTAATAATTTATATAAATGTTATGCCAAGCATAGCTGTCACTCAATTTGTGTTCTGCACTGCCATCTACTGTCTGTTGTTGAGCACACGTACAGTACTAATATAATACTGTGTGTTTGGTTATATCTCTAATTCATCTGGTGACGCCTAGATACTTCTTCATTCAGAATTTTGCACAATAACAGATCAATATTATTTGGACTGTATCCTCCTGTAGGAGTTGGTTTGTTTAAATATTGATTACTGGATAAGCCCAAACCTATTGCTGACAGTAATTCACGTCTCTGCTCTGAGGCATCCTCCCCAACAGGGGGCACTGTTTTCCATAGTTAATTTACCACTGAGAATCTCACAGACCCTCCTAGACCCTGACAGAATCAACAGAATCATAACACGCATGTACAACAAAAATAGTCAAGGGATTAATATTATGCTTCATACCTGTTTGGTACGTTGGTTGTCTGGCCAAAACTCTGTAGAGGAATCAAGAGATTATTTAACTTGTGTGGTTTGCATAGCATCTATAATAATGTGGCTACACATTGTTATATACTGTAACACCATATTGTCTCTCAACCTGTGTGACTTCTATAGGTTTGAGAATCACACCACTTGAGAATTTAACCCGCATCCTACATGTCTCAAGATACCACCCCTTAGACACAGCTGTTGCAGGTCTGCCCTTTATGTAGGAAACAACTATTAACATATAACATCCATATGTGAAGAAAAAAAACATGAATCATGTGAAAACCCACGTGTGAAAAACACAATGCACCTTTGTCAGGTCCTGGTGACAAAATGTGACAGCTATAAAAGAAGAGGTAAGTCAGACAGGAAATAGATTAGACACACAGGTGCAAGCCCCCAGTACAAATGCAAGGTGTTTATTTTTTTTGTTTTTTTTCCACCTTTATTTAACCATGTAGGCTAGTTGAGAACAAGTTCTCATTTGCAACTGCGACCTGGCCAAGATAAAGCATAGCAGTGTGAACAGACAACACAGAGTTACACATGGAGTAAACAATTAACAAGTCAATAACACAGTAGAAAAAAAGGGGAGTCTATATACATTGTGTGCAAAAGGCATGAGGAGGTAGGCAAATAATTACAATTTTGCAGATTAACACTGGAGTGATAAATGATCAGATGGTCATGTACAGGTAGAGATATTGGTGTGCAAAAGAGCAGAAAAGTAAATAAATAAAAACTGTGGGGATGAGGTAGGTGAAAATGGGTGGGCTATTTACCAATAGATTTATGTACAGCTGCAGCGATCGGTTAGCTGCTCAGATAGCAGATGTTTGAAGTTGGTGAGGGAGATAAAAGTCTCCAACTTCAGCGATTTTTGCAATTCGTTCCAGTCACAGGCAGCAGAGAACTGGAACGAAAGGCAGCCAAATGAGGTGTTGGCTTTAGGGATGAGTGTAAGATGAGACTGACTCTTAAATATGATTTAGAATGTATGGACTGTCTAAAACAGCATGAAACCAATACTGGTTATAATTATTCAATTATACAATAATTTACTGTACAAAGGCTCCGTGTGAATATGTATATTTTAAGATTAAGATATACAGGAATAGGGAGTTAACTGTAATATTGGATTTACAGTAAGGTGAGTTACTCAAACACATTTCAGTTGAATGCATTTAGTTGTACAACTGACTAGGTATCCCCTTTCCCTCTCATTGAGTTATTTCCAGGAGTTTAACGGCATTCAGGAGGATTTGAATTCCTCATATGAGTTTTTACTCGTTTGTGTGACCTAGATGATCAGTGATGTTACATCAATGAGCAGTGGCCTGTTAAATACATGTGTTCTGTTTGGGCAGCTGACACACAGTAACACGCACACACAGTTCTATGGAAATCTCCACTGGCTGGGCTTTCTTTGCTTGTTTCAAGGTTATCCAGCCAGGCAGCGCTGGAAGCTATTTTGTTGACAAGTCTGTTTGTTTGCTAAGTTTGAGTCCTGTCATGCATGAGTCCTGTCCTGTCATGCATTTTCTTGAAAGTCCATTGTTGGTGTAATTTTTGTTAGTGTTTCACCAAAGGGTTAACAATTAACATTCAGTTGAACAATTCATCAATTAGTATATTTGTATTTTTTATTTCACCTTTATTTAACCAGGTAGGCTAGTTGAGAACAAGTTCTCATCTGCAAGTGCGACCTGGCCAAGATAAAGCGTAGCAATTCGACACATACAACAACACAAAGTTATACATGGAATAAACAAAACATACAGTCAATAATACAGTAGAACAAAAGAAAACAAAAAGTCTATATACAGTGAGTGCAAATGAGGTAAGTTAAGGAAATAAATAGGCCATGGTGGCGAAGTAATTACAATATAGCAATTAAACACTGGAATGAATACCAGTATGGGGATGAGGTAGGTAGATAGATGGGCTGTTTACAGATGGGCTATATACAGGTGCAGTGATCTGTGAGCTGCTCTGACAGCTGGTGCTTAAAGCTAGTGATGGTTTTGAAATAAAATGAATCTATAGTTGCTATCAGGGCCTGGTACAAATTCAATTCAATCCCAAAATCCATAAAACATTCAACAAGCAAAAATCGATTTAATCCAGCCACAATAAATTATTTGTTCTGATAAAACAGAGACAATATCCCATACAAGTCTTTAAGATAGTTCTCACTTGTATGGCGTGTGAAAACTACGCTTTTGAATAAACAGTTTTTAATAAACAGTTTTTTTAGCAATCAAACATTTCTGACCAAAACAAAATTACTCCTGACAGACCCAGAGAGGAAGAGGTGAAGCGAGAGGGTTTACTCCAATAAAATCTGTCCACATAAGCACACCAATATGCAGGCTTATAAGCAGACCACCTGCCTTCCTGCCTTTAGGACAACGACTCGCACTGTGACAACGACTCAGGGCTGTGACAAGACCATCTTGTCAATACATAAAGTGGGAGATTCTCGTTTGGACAAAAGACCATCCTACGTCCTCTCTCCTTCGTGACCCGGAAACCAATAAGTGGTTGAGGATTGTGTCAGCTGTTAGGCTAACTGGAAGAGTGTCCTCCCCTCCTCGGTAGTCATGTGAGTCCTTCGTGAAAGAGATTTGAAACCTGACACTTGAATCAGTTTTTGTTTTGTCGGAGGAGAAAAACATGCACACATTTAAATACAACATGCTACTTATCGTTTTATCTATAAAATGTCTTGCACAAAACAAACGTAATTTGTTTTAAGCAATTTACACATTTATTTTGCCTAATGACTTGCTAGTAGAGAAGGACTGTCTCGTCCACGTTCACTCTCCTCGCCAACTCACCTTGATGTAACCTTTTCCAAAAGGAAGAGAGAGAGGAAGCAGGAGGTGAGGAAATCTAATTGATAAAAGGCCCCCCATCTCTGACAGACCCAACTCAAACCAGGAAGTGACTATGCGTGTGGCTAGAGAGCAACTGAGGCGGAGCTCACAGCCTATATCTTAAGAAACCATGGAACCCGTTATGCAGCCAAGTGTGCGGTGAAGTCGTAAATACCAGTTGGATGCATTCACTTGCTTTGAACTAAGTGAGAAACACTGATTGGATAATGGCCAACAACCATAAACTAAAAGTCCAGCTATCATGCTTGTAAACAAATTAGGCCACACTTTATTGGATAGTCCATCTGTAGATGCTATACATCTCGAGACATGCTGTTGAGATGCAACTGAAAGGCTAAAGACATGCTGTTGAGATGCAACTGAAAGGCTAAAGACATGCTGTTGAGATGCAACTGAAAGGCTAAAGACATGCTGTTGAGATGCAACTGAAAGGCTAAAGACATGCTGTTGAGATGCAACTGAAAGGCTAAAGACATGCTGTTGAGATGCAACTGAAAGGCTAAAGACATGCTGTTGAGATGCAACTGAAAGGCTAAAGACATGCTGTTGAGATGCAACTGAAAGGCTAAAGACATGCTGTTGAGATGCAACTGAAAGGCTAAAGACATGCTGTTGAGATGCAACTGAAAGGCTAAAGACATGCTGTTGAGATGCAACTGAAAGGCTAAAGACATGCTGTTGAGATGCAACTGAAAGGCTAAAGACATGCTGTTGAGATGCAACTGAAAGGCTAAAGACATGCTGTTGAGATGCAACTGAAAGGCTAAAGACATGCTGTTGAGATGCAACTGAAAGGCTAAAGACATGCTGTTGAGATGCAACTGAAAGGCTAAAGACATGCTGTTGAGATGCAACTGAAAGGCTAAATGCATTCTGTTGAGATGCAACTGAAAGGCTAAAGACATGCTGTTGAGATGCAACTGAAAGGCTAAAGACATGCTGTTGAGATGCAACTGAAAGGCTAAAGACATGCTGTTGAGATGCAACTGAAAGGCTAAATGCATGCTGTTGAGATGCTACTAAATGGTTAAATGCATGCTGTTGAGATGCTACTGATCTAAAATAAACTGTTAACTTACAGTCAGAGCTATAGCTGACATGCCTGCCATGTTAGCATGTCAACAGGGCCCAGGCCCTGAGGATTGGTGGCTCAGGTCAGAATGTGGACAGCAGCCATCAGCAGCCCACACACTCACACATGTGCACACACACACACATGTGCACACACACACACATTCACGTGTGCGTGAACAAAGAACGCATGGACACACACACACACAGAAAGACAACCACAACCACCCATCCATTGTATGAAGATATCCCTCTGGCAAGGGTGGACCTGTCATCACACCGTTGATATAGAAACGGACGCGAATATCGAATCAGCAACACATATGACATGTAAGAAACTACCTTACTGTACACACCATGGCTATGTGAGTTTACAATGGTTGAAGTAGAATGTGTTTTTCTGGTATTTGATTAGGATCCCCATTAGCTGTTGTAAAAGCAGCAGCTACTCTTCCTGGGATCCACACAACACATGAAACATGACATAATACAGAACATTAATAGACCAGAACAGCTCAAGGACAGAACTACAGTACATCAAGTTGACTTATATAAAGTATAAAATAGGTATTATTAACAAAGGATGTTGCTATTGTTGTTATGTAATGTTACAGTATAAAAAGAGCAAGTATTTGAAATGACAATATACAGTAAATGCCTTATTAAACCACTGGCTGGTTCCAGTCCTTGCCGACTTGTGATCATGGCATAATGTGAGAGTTTGTCATTATTTCTAAGCAGCACAATTTCACACCCACTTAATGGCTTATATGCTTAGTAGAGCAAAAGGGCTTCGACCCAGGTTCAGGATACTGGATTTGAACCCAGAACACTATGTCCTCTTTCTCTGCTAGCTGATGGTAGATTAGCACAATCAGGATTATACTAACTGGTGAACTTCTGATCTGTCAACAGCTCGGAAATGGCACTCTATTACTTTTGTGCACTCATATTATAGGGAATAGGGTGGCATTTCCGACAGACTAGTTATTGTGTAAAATAAATAAAGCATTGAATTGGATTTGACATCTCCAGGATTCTGCCTCGTACCGCAAGTCCCCCAGAAATGAGAAAAGTAAACGAAACATGTCATGAAACAGACATATAACAAAAGTCCAGCTGTGAGCTTTAGAAACAGAATGAGGAAAACACTGAAAACGAAAAAAATCTCTAAAAGAAAATGTGTCAGAGTGTCAAGATTTCTGATTTCCATTTGAATCTCTACATCTACAGTATAACACACACACACGCCACATTTTCTAGTATGTAACATTATTTTAACGAATGTATTCTCTGATTATTTATGTTTTATATGTTGCTATGAATGACAGACTGAATGAAAACTGGCCCAGAAACAGCAGGTGGTGTCTGGGATAGATAGAGCTACAGTACTGAGCACACAGGCACATTAATGTCCCATAATACACTTTGCTTCCTGTTGCTTCCTGTGCAAACATCCAACAACAGGGGAGCAGGATATTCCTTTTGGGGGAATTTCCTCAACCTCAGAGAGAAGTTTTTTTATTAGATATATCTTTCATTTGTACTCTGTTGCACGCCAAATACATTTTGATATGAAATATTTTAGTAGGCATATTGATTCATTAAAAGTGTATGCCTTTACCTGCATGCATTCCACAATAGGTATTCAGTTATTGACCTAGTGAAAGTTGGGGAGGAGGAGTATGGTTATTACAGCCACGTACAGTCCTTATCCCTCTCCAAAGGTCTTTGTTTCCATTCATACAGTAGCATGTGATTGTTATGGTGTGTGTGTTTGGTTTTACCCTCCTTGTGGGGACTAGAGTTCCTCACAAGGATAGTCAAATAAAGAACATTCGGACAAGTGGGGACATTTTGCCAGTCCGCACAAGGAAAAAGGCTATTTTAGGCTTAGGGTTTAGGGGTACAATTAAGGTTAGAATTAGAGTTTGTTTATCACGCTGGCGTATGAACTGGTTATAGAGCAAACAATACAATTATCACAACATAGATTGTAATATGGTATTTCTACTGGCTTTGCTTACTCAGTGATTTTACCCACACACCACTACTGAAAAAGAGAGCTGTGTTTACAACAAGGTTCTCTGTGCTAGTCTCATTCCAGAATGCCTTCCATCTCTCTTTGGACTTTACTGTATCTTTAAGTTGTTAGAGTGTTTTTTATGCTGCTGTTTGAAATGTTGTGTAAATATTCGGAGGGATTCATTGGTGAGCCTGCAGAGCTTTCACTTTATCTGCGGGAAATTGATTGAACTGGTCCTTTCATGTACACAAAGATTTGTGATGTCCAAAAAGGCAGTATTTCCATTTATACTGTCACAAAGCATAAGATCAGGTCGTAATAGTAACTGATACAATACAACCATGGTACACAGATATAGTGATTTTAATACCACTACAAATACAACCTAGACATGTTTTATTGCTAAATGCTTGTAGCATGTGATTTAAAAATGGCTCATGATTCTTCAACCATGTTTTCTAACACTTGTCATAATGCTTATACTCCAGAAGCCTTATGGTGTTTTAGTTCATTCAGTTACACACTAACATGTAATCTGCTACTGTGTACATTGTGGTATATTTTTGACCTGACAACTGGTGGGTGGGTTGTAAATTGTAAATACAAATTGAATTTATTTTCATTGCTTGAGGAGGGCTTCAACCAAGTTCAAATGTTGAGAAGAGTTGAATTCAGCTTAAAGTAATTGTTTAGATTGATTTGATTCATGACATTTATGGATCCACTCAGTGAGAGTAGAGGACCTTTTGTCTCTGTGTCACGGACCTGAATCGACAACTCCAATCCTGGAGCCTCTGAGAACATGATCATATATCTAAAATGACATATTTATGCATTGAAATTGCATTACATTAGCGTGTTTGATGTCTTGGATGTCCTTTTACCATTACTACTCTTAGATGGATCTATACCATTCACCTGCCAGAGGTTGTCCATGAATGAACATAGAGTTGCGTGAGCTGAGCATCCAGCCAACCCTCTGGAGGAGACATGATGTAATGTCACTGCCATGTGGTCGAGACAGCCAGAGACTGTGAGAAAACGTGACCTGGGATGTCAAGGATTAAATGGCGAGAGAAATGCTTTGTCAAATGAAAAAGGTCATTATTACCTTCACCTCCCCATTTGATTTCCCTCTGTATGGGGAACTGATGGTCCACCTAGAAAGGGAACTCAGACCCAGGGCCATGACGAGGGAGTAGATTGCCTAAAAAAGGGGGAGTCTCTCATTGAGTGACATCTTTGATGCCGAAAACCAATGAGATTGAGCAGAATGGGTGCTGGAGGACTTGGCTCCCATGCACTTTCAGGTTGATTATATTCTGTCACAGACACACGACTTGATTTTATCAATTCCATAATCAGGTTGTAAAGCTCAGGGGGTGGAGAGCAGGGAGCAGGAGGGGTACAGGCATTGATGGAGCGGAGGTGGAGAGCAGGGAGAAGGAGGGGTACAGGCATTGATGGAGCGGGGATGGAGAGCGGGAAGAAGGAGGGGTACAGGCATTGATGGAGCGGGGATGGAGAGCGGGAAGAAGGAGGGGTACAGGCATTGATGGAGCGGGTGGTGGGTACAGGCATTGATGGAGAGGGGATGGAGAGCAGGGAGAAGGAGTGGTACAGGCATTGATGGAGCGGGTGGTGGGTACAGGCATTGATGGAGCGGAGGTGGAGAACAGGGAGAAGGAGGGGTACAGGCATTGATGGAGCGGGTGGTGGGTACAGGCATTGATGGAGCGGAGGTGGAGGGCAGGGAGAAGGAGGGGTACAGGCATTGATGGAGCGGGTGGTGGGTACAGGCATTGATGGAGAGGGGATGGAGAGCAGGGAGAAGGAGGGGTACAGGCATTGATGGAGCGGGTGGTGGGTACAGGCATTGATGGAGCGGAGGTGGAGAGCAGGGAGAAGGAGGGGTACAGGCATTGATAGAGCAGGGGATGGAGAGCATGGAGAAGGAAGGGTACAGGCATTGATGGAGCGGGGATGGAGAGCAGGAAGAAGGAGGGGTACAGGCATTGATAGAGCAGGGGATGGAGAGCATGGAGAAGGAAGGGTACAGGCATTGATGGAGCGGGGATGGAGAGCATGGAGAAGGAGGGGTACAGGCATTGATAGAGCAGGGGATGGAGAGCATGGAGAAGGAAGGGTACAGGCATTGATGGAGCGGGGATGGAGAGCATGGAGAAGGAGGGGTACAGGCATTGATGGAGCGGGTGGTGGGTACAGGCATTGATGGAGCGGGTGGTGGGTACAGGCATTGATGGAGCGGGTGGTGGGTACAGGCATTGATGGAGCGGAGGTGGAGAGCAGGGAGAAGGAGGGGTACAGGCATTGATGGAGCGGGTGGTGGGTACAGGCATTGATGGAGAGGGGATGGAGAGCAGGGAGAAGGAGGGGTACAGGCATTGATGGAGCGGGTGGTGGGTACAGGCATTGATGGAGAGGGGATGGAGAGCAGGGAGAAGGAGGGGTACAGGTATTGATGGAGCGGGTGGTGGGTACAGGCATTGATGGAGCGGGTGGTGGGTACAGGCATTGATGGAGCGGGGTTGGAGAGCAGGGAGAAGGAGGGGTACAGGCATTGATAGAGCAGGGGGTGGAGAGCATGGAGAAGGAGGGGTACAGGCATTGATGGAGCGGGTGGTGGGTACAGGCATTGATGGAGAGGGGATGGAGAGCAGGGAGAAGGAGGGGTACAGGCATTGATGGAGCGGGTGGTGGGTACAGGCATTGATGGAGCGGAGGTGGAGAGCAGGGAGAAGGAGGGGTACAGGCATTGATGGAGCGGGTGGTGGGTACAGGCATTGATGGAGAGGGGATGGAGAGCAGGGAGAAGGAGGGGTACAGGCATTGATGGAGCGGGTGGTGGGTACAGGCATTGATGGAGCGGAGGTGGAGAGCAGGGAGAAGGAGGGGTACAGGCATTGATGGAGCGGGTGGTGGGTACAGGCATTGATGGAGCGGAGGTGGAGAGCAGGGAGAAGGAGGGGTACAGGCATTGATGGAGCGGGTGGTGGGTACAGGCATTGATGGAGAGGGGATGGAGAGCAGGGAGAAGGAGGGGTACAGGCATTGATGGAGCGGGTGGTGGGTACAGGCATTGATGGAGCGGAGGTGGAGAGCAGGGAGAAGGAGGGGTACAGGCATTGATGGAGCGGGTGGTGAGTACAGGCATTGATGGAGCGGAGGTGGAGAGCAGGGAGAAGGAGGGGTACATGCATTGATAGAGCAGGGGGTGGAGAGCATGGAGAAGGAAGGGTACAGGCATTGATGGAGCGGGTGGTGGGTACAGGCATTGATGGAGAAGGGATAGAGAGCAGGGAGGAGGGGTACAGGTATTGATGGAGCGGGTGGTGGGTACAGGCATTGATGGAGCGGGTGGTGGGTACAGGCATTGATGGAGCGGGGGTGGAGAGCAGGGAGAAGGAGGGGTACAGGCATTGATGGAGCGGGTGGTGGGTACAGGCATTGATGGAGCGGGGGTGGAGAGCAGGGAGAAGGAGGGGTACAGGCATTGATGGAGCGGGTGGTGGGTACAGGCATTGATAGAGCAGGGGGTGGAGAGCATGGAGAAGGAGGGGTACAGGCATTGATGGAGCGGGTGGTGGGTACAGGCATTGATGGAGAGGGGATGGAGAGCAGGGAGAAGGAGGGGTACAGGCATTGATGGAGCGGGTGGTGGGTACAGGCATTGATGGAGCGGAGGTGGAGAGCAGGGAGAAGGAGGGGTACAGGCATTGATGGAGCGGGTGGTGGGTACAGGCATTGATGGAGCGGAGGTGGAGAGCAGGGAGAAGGAGGGGTACAGGCATTGATGGAGCGGGTGGTGGGTACAGGCATTGATGGAGAGGGGATGGAGAGCAGGGAGAAGGAGGGGTACAGGCATTGATGGAGCGAGTGGTGGGTACAGGCATTGATGGAGCGGAGGTGGAGAGCAGGGAGAAGGAGGGGTACAGGCATTGATGGAGCGGGTGGTGAGTACAGGCATTGATGGAGCGGAGGTGGAGAGCAGGGAGAAGGAGGGGTACAGGTATTGATGGAGCGGGTGGTGGGTACAGGCATTGATGGAGCGGGTGGTGGGTACAGGCATTGATGGAGCGGGGGTGGAGAGCAGGGAGAAGGAGGGGTACAGGCATTGATGGAGCGGGTGGTGGGTACAGGCATTGATGGAGCGGGTGGTGGGTACAGGCATTGATGGAGCGGGTGGTGGGTACAGGCATTGATGGAGCGGGTGGTGGGTACAGGCATTGATGGAGCGGGTGGTGAGTACAGGCATTGATGGAGCGGGGATGGAGAGCAGGGAGAAGGAGGGGTACAGGCATTGATAGAGCAGGGGGTGGAGAGCATGGAGAAGGAGGGGTACAGGCATTGATGGAGCGGGTGGTGGGTACAGGCATTGATGGAGCGGGTGGTGGGTACAGGCATTGATGGAGCGGGTGGTGGGTACAGGCATTGATGGAGCGGGTGGTGAGTACAGGCATTGATGGAGCAGGTGATGGAGAGCAGGGAGAAGGAGGGGTACAGGCATTGATGGAGCAGGTGGTGGGTACAGGCATTGATGGAGCGGGTGATGGAGGGCAGGGAGAAGGAGGGGTACAGGCATTGATGGAGCGGGTGGTGGGTACAGGCATTGATGGAGCGGGTGATGGAGAGCAGGGAGAAGGAGGGGTACAGGCATTGATGGAGCGGGTGATGGAGAGCAGGGAGAAGGAGGGGTACAGGCATTGATGGAGCAGGTGGTGGGTACAGGCATTGATGGAGCGGGTGGTGGGTACAGGCATTGATGGAGCGGGTGGTGGAGAGCAGGGAGAAGGAGGGGTACAGGCATTGATGGAGCGGGTGGTGGGTACAGGCATTGATGGAGCGGGTGGTGGAGAGCAGGGAGAAGGAGGGGTACAGGCATTGATGGAGCGGGTGATGGAGAGCAGGGAGAAGGAGGGGTACAGGCATTGATGGAGCAGGTGGTGGGTACAGGCATTGATGGAGCGGGTGGTGGGTACAGGCATTGATGGAGCGGGTGGTGGAGAGCAGGGAGAAGGAGGGGTACAGGCATTGATGGAGCGGGTGGTGGGTACAGGCATTGATGGAGCGGGTGGTGGAGAGCAGGGAGAAGGAGGGGTACAGGCATTGATGGAGCAGGGGGTGGAGAGCAGGGAGAAAGAGGGGTACAGGCATTGATGGAGCAGGTGGTGGGTACAGGCATTGATGGAGCGGGTGGTGGGTACAGGCATTGATGGAGCGGGTGGTGGAGAGCAGGGAGAAGGAGGGGTACAGGCATTGATGGAGCGGGTGGTGGGTACAGGCATTGATGGAGCGGGTGGTGGAGAGCAGGGAGAAGGAGGGGTACAGGCATTGATGGAGCAGGGGGTGGAGAGCAGGGAGAAAGAGGGGTACAGGCATTGATGGAGCAGGGGGTGGAGAGACAGAGAGCACAAATGACTGTTTGATAATGGGCATTCCGCACACGGTGTGACATTTCTTACCCAGCTGTCCATCCATGGGGCTGTCTGACATTTAAGAACTAAGGTCTTTGTTTGGCCCTGGTCTGAAAGGAGGCCCTGAGCAGTTTCCCAGAGAGGAAACTGAGAGGCTAATAGACTAAGTGAGATGTGTTGCCAGGTTCTTTCATTATGTCTGTATATTCCAGGCAAGCAGTGTTAACGAGCCTCCGCCTCAGGTTGAGAGTAACAAGCTGTCTGTCACTCCACAGTGAAAGGGCCTGTCGCTAATGAGGGCCACAAGCACGATTGACACCCCCCTCTCCATCGTTACATGGTGGGACTCTCCAAGAAGAGGAGTGACAGGAAGGAGTGGTGATAAATGACATCGTGGTCGAACAGTGTTTTGTCTTACATAGACTACACACTGCCATGTCAAGGTTTCAGACACTTTCTTTTGACAGATAAATTAACCATTTTGCCACTTGGACACAAATTGAAATAGAGGGCTTAATTCTACATTTAATTCCATAGACATTTTTGGAACAAATTATGCACTGGTAGTAATGAGAAAATGTCAATGAAAAATGGTGTCACCATGTATAACTGAATGCCTATCAATTGACGACCCTGAAGAATATATTACAGACCACCCAGATTTAGCTGTTATCCTCAATGGGAAAAAAATATGGTGTGATTTTAAAAGTGTTTTGGTGTAGTGGTGTATTTTTAAATTGGGTAGGTTGATCCCTTCTTAGCTGAGATGGTGAATTCACCCAGAAGTCCATATTATTTTCTCCACTCTCCTCTCAGGTGTCTTAAAGGGGCTGGTTCAAGCCAAGGGAGTTTAACACTGATTCGCTTTAATACTACATGGCTGAATCATAGTTCAGAGGCTAATGGTTTTTGTGCATTGACCATATGACAAAACAAGGATATTCTCATCTATCCAACACTGGCCTTCTTCTGTCCCCAAATGGACATGTAGCTAGGCTGCATTTAGGTTAACAATGTATGATGCAAATTATAGACTATAGACATTGTTTAAGGCAGTACTGAAATTGAATCTTTTATTTTTGGACATAATATTTCAAAATCCCCTCCACTCAGAGTCACTTGCAGGCCACAATCCAGGCCGTCCCCGCAGTGCCCTCGTCCACCACCCTACACAACACCAAAATAAGCCTGGGAAAAGAAGTAGCTACTGTAGTGCGTGTCTGGATCCCCTTACAGCTCTACACGGTGTTGCTGTTGTAAGAGGACCCAGCAGCAGCCACGCAGGCATTGATTTTCAGGTCAGGTCATTCATGCATTCAGAGGGAGCCGGGCGGCAACTCTCCTCGTGCTCCCTGCTCTCCCTCCTGCTTAGTCTGGCCGACTGGGTGGGGGGTGAGGCACTGAAGGAGCACAAACTCCAGGACAGCCCACAATACCACCAGACAACACTCTCACAACTATCAAATCAGAATAGGCTTGAACAGGAAATCATTCCGTGTGAGGATCCTATAGCTGTGGTGGATGCATTGACTGGATGGGCTGTAGGCTATTTCACTTTATTGAGGATAAGCCTGTCATTGTATTGTACATTACTGGGAAATTGATTGTTTGCTGATGGGCGAGTCAACAGTTCTTAGTTAGGCCTGTGAGTGTGTCTAGAATTTCTACAAAATAAAATGTTTAAAGGGGCTAAAGGGAGTCAGATTAAATTTAGTTTAAACATTTTGTTTTCAAAAGCACACTTTCTATTACAGTATTTCAACTAGAGGTCGACCAATTATGAATTTTTAACACCGATACGGATTATTGGAGGACAAAAAAATATATATACCGATTATTCGGCCGATTTTTTACATGTATTTGTAATAATGACAATTACAACAATACTGAATGAACCCTTATTTTAACTTAATATAATACATCAATAAAATCAATTTAGGTCTCAAATGAATAATGAAACATGTTCAATTTGGTTTTAAAAAATGCAAAAACAAATGTTGAAGAATTAAGTAAAAGTGCAATATATGCCATGTAAGAAAGCTAACGTTTAAGTTCCTTGCTCAGAACATGAGAACATATGAAAGCTGGTGGTTCATTTTAACATATACATATACCTTATATACATATATTCATATACCTTTGACTATTGGATGTTCTTATAGACACTTTAGTATTGCCAGTGTAACAGTATAGCTTCCGTCCCTCTCCTCGCCCCTACCGGGGCTCGAAGCAGGAACATAACGAAAACAGCCATCCTCAAGGCAGCGTTACCCATGCAGAGCAAGGGGGACAACTACTCCAAGTCTCAGAGCGAGTGACGTTTGAAACGCTATTAGCGCGCACCACGCTAACAATTTAATATCACATCGTTACACCAGCCTAATCTCGGGAGTTGATAGGCTTGAAGTCATAAACAGCAGAGCTGCTGGCAAAACGCACGAATGTGCTGTTTGAATGAATGCTTATGAGCCTGCTGGTGCCTACCATCGCTCAGTCAGACTGCTCTATCAAATCATAGACTTAATTATCACCTAATAACACACAGAAATGCGAGCCTTAGGTCATTAATATGGTCGGAAACTATCATCTCGAAAACAAGATGTTTATTCTTTCAGTGAAATACGGAACCGTTCCGTATTTTATCTAATGGGTGGCATCCAGAATCTAAATATTCCTGCTACATTGCACAACCTTCAATGTTATGTCATAATTACGTAAAATTCTGGCAAATTAGTTCGCAATTTGCCAGGCGGGCCAAACTGTTGCATATACCCTGACTCTGTGCAATGAACGCAAGAGAAGTGACAATTTCACCTGGTTAATATTGCCTGCTAACCTGGATTTCTTTTAGCTAAATATGCAGGTATAAAATATATACTTCTGTGTATTGATTTTAAGAAAGGCATTGGTGTTTATGGTTAGGTACACGTTGGAGCAACGACAGTCCTTTTTCGCGAATCAATGCATATCGATTATATGCAACGCAGGACACGCTAGATAAACTAGTAATATCATCAACCATGTGTAGTTATAACTAGCGATTATGATTGATTAAGTTGAATGCTAACTAGCAACTTACCTTGGCTTCTTACTGCATTCGCGTAACAGGCGGGCTCCTCGTGAGCTGGGTGGTTAGAGCGTTGGACTAGTTAACCGTAAGGTTGCCAGATTGAATCCCTGAGCTGACAAGGTAAAAATCTGTCCTTCTGCCCCTGTACAAAGCAGTTAACCCGCCGTTCCTAGGCCAGTCATTGAAAATAAGAATGAGTTCTTAACCGACTTGCCTAGTTAAATAAATATTAAATAAAAGGTGTAAAAAAAAATAATAATAATAATAAGCGTCCAAAATTACTGATTTCCGATTGTTATGAAAACTTGAAATCGACCCCAATTAAATCGGCCATTCCGATTAATCGGTCGACCTCTAATTTCAACCATACCAATGGGCACACCACATCATTTCAATGTGGATAATATTTGTTTGAGATGCTGATCAGTGAGATTACAACATATATTCACCCAAAAACACAGCCAAAAATGTGATGAATTTTCAATATGTTATCAGTGCGCTTTCAACCATTTAAAAGCACAGCAGAGATTAAATTGGAATACAACGTCAGATATTTTGCTTATGCTTCATCTAATAGCACAACCAAATGACCTGGATTGCAGTTGAGATTACATTAAAAATACATGGTAAAAGTGATCAATGCCATTTGAGATTCTGCTCAGATTATTATAGCAATCTCCAAAGACCTGCGACGACCTACGCATGCTAGCTCGAACATGCACGCTGTATATGATTACATAAGAAGACATGTACACTCAGTAACCTCACCATGGATGTGTTACTCCTTATAAGGTTGAATGTTACATTAGTTTGTAAGATAACGTTAGGCTATTTACTGTATTACAAAACTAATTTTGAATTGTGCTTAGTTTACCACGCAACCAAATATCAACATTTTAAGAAGATTTATCTTCTGCTTGGATAGTTCCATCAGGGCCACTTAATCTGGCTTTAACTCCAGTTTGTCTACAAGTGAATGATTGGTACGTTGAAGTCACGTCTCCATCTCAACCGGACATCTAAGTTAAAGAATAGGACTAAATCAAATCAAACTTTAAAATGCCATTTAAAATCAAGTTTGATTAGATTTAGTAATATTCTTTAACTTACATAATGGCAGTGATGGATCTATCCGAACATCTCCTTCAAATGTTGATATTTGGTTGAGTTGACAACTAAAACACAATTCCACATCTCCAAATATCATTACACTTGAAATCAACCAGAGCTTGAAACCCTAGGCCTATTGCATGGTCTATTATTAATTCAATTCTGGGTCAAATTTAAACAATAGCGGTTGAGGACTTTGCAAATGCTACAGTGCCTTGCGAAAATATTCGGTCCCCTTGAACTTTGCGACCTTTTGCCACATTTCAGGCTTCAAACATAAAGATATAAAACTGTATTTTTTTTTGTGAAGAATCAACAACAATTGGGACACAATCATGAAGTGGAACGACATTTATTGGACATTTCTCACTTTTTTTAACAAATCAAAAACTGAAAAATTGGGCGTGCAAAATTATTCAGCCCCTTTACTTTCAGGATTGAGGGAAAAATAATCAGAGCAAAGAGAGATTATTGATGAAGTCCTGAGCACTGTGGAGCAGGTTCTCAGACTGGGGTGAAGATTCACCTTCCAACAGGACAACAACCCGAAGCACACAGACAAGACAATGCAGGAGTGGCTTCGGGACAAGTCTCTGAATGTCCTTGAGTGGCCCAACCAGAGCCCGGACTTGAACCCGATCTAACATCTCTGGAGAGACCTGAAAATAGCTGTGCAGCGAAGCTCCCCATCAATATCCGACAAAGCTTGAGAGGCAGAGAAGAATGGGTGAAACTCCCCAAATACAGGTGTGCCAAGCTTGTAGCATCATACCCAAGAAGACAAGGCTGTAATCGTGGCCAAATGTGCTTTAACAAAGTACTGAGTAAAGAGTCTGAATACTTATTTTAATGTGATATTTCAGTTTTTGCTCTGTCAATATGCGGTGGTGTGTAGATTGATTGGGGGAAAAAAACAATTGAATCAATTTTAGAACAAGGCTGTAACATAGTCAGAATATTTTCCGAATGCACTGTACTTAAAAAAAAAAGGTTTCCATGTCCAACACATGCATATCTGTATTCCAGTCATGTGAAATCCATAGATTAGGGTCTTATTCATCTATTTAAATTGACTGATTTCCTTATGAACTGCAACAGTTAAATCTTTGAAATTGTTGCATGTTGCATTTATATTTTTGTTCAGTGTATTTCGGTTTTAAGTGGAGATCTCTCAACAATCATTCTCATGATAGCACATTGCTAATAGTCAGTAACAAATATCATGGCTGGGCTTGGTAAAACCCTGGATGGGAGACTAAAGGGTAGATCTAAATAGATACATTCTCCAGTAGAAGGTGCTGCCCAGCCTATTGTTTATTTCTGATAGTGGACATAATGTTGAAGATCTGATGTTTGTTTTTGTTTTTACCCCTTTTTCTCCACAATTTCGTGGTATCCAATTGTTTTTTAGTAGCTACTATCTTGTCTCATCGATACAACTCCAGTACGGGCTCGGGAGAGACGAAGGTTGAAAGTCACGCGTCCTCCGATACACAACCCAACCAAGCCGCACTGCTTCTTAACACAGCGCGCATCCAACCCGGGAGCCAGTTGCACCAATGTGTTGGAGGAAACACCCGTGCTCCTGGCAACCTTGATTAGCGCGCACTGCGCCCGGCCCGCCACAGGAGTCACTGGTGCGCGATGAGACAAGGATTTCCCTACCTGCCAAACCCTCCCTAACCCGGACGACGCTAGGTCGCGGCCGGTTACGACAGAGCCTGAGCGCAAACCCAGAGTCTCTGGTGGCGCAGCTGGCACTGCAGAACAGCACCCGTATGATGTTGTTTTAAAGGTACAAAATAAACATATTTAATCATTTGGTTAACATGATGACATTTCACCCTCAAAACAACAGTTTACGTTCATCATTTTCCACGTCACAATACTCTGACAAATTACATTAACAATGTTAATTCAACCAGTTTATGCCCAGTGGGCTTGCATTTCCCTAAAGCAATAAAAACACATTTGACCTTGTGCTTGAGCTTAATTACTATCATAATAATTCAAATCTGAAAACAACACTGACAATTTTATGCATGTAGAGTCATATGCAAAAACATTTAACCCAAAACACTCTTGGAGCAGGTGACAAACACTGACTAATTAGTTCGCCTCACTATGCCTCCATAGTTTGTTCTACTTTTAACCTCCATTATGTTCTGTCTCTGTAGGGCAACAGCGTCTTCCAACTCACATTAAGTCACATCAAACATGAACACTCAATCTAACACATCCCCCACGTGCTGAGGCAGGCAGCATTGAGGCAACATTTGTTATGGCAATCTGGCACAGTTGGGTGACCCAAGTAAACTGTAGCTAGTGTTGAAGAGGAACCCTTAACACAGAATATAAAATCAATTCAAAATGAATTCAATGAAATACATTTTCAGTTTGAATAAATTGGGTGCAACTTGTACCAAATTATTTTTGAGGCACCACTTTTCAGAAAATATGGAAAACTAGTAGAATATTTACTATATATTAGATCCCTCTTTTGGATCCATGTAATCTACTGTACACACCGAAACATCTCTGTCACTGTATGAATCAACAGGTAAAATCACTGACAAACCTTGATGGCCTAACCCTAGTCTGTAGTGTCCATTATCAACTTGACGACTGAGGATCAGTTTCAAATCATAAAATCAATCCAGGAACAAATACATATGCCCCCCCCCCCTTCATGATGCCAGATTAAGGGACTCTGGGGGGGCTGTAGTTGGGTTACCTGACATGCTCCCTCTCCCCTGACCTTTTAGAACTGCTGTCCTTGTCACAACACATTTCCTCTGGGCTATGACCTATTACTCCTCTGTCCACCCTCCCCTGGCTCAGGCAGGCTCGCTCTCTCTCCCTCTCTCTAGGCGGCTCAGGCCAGGCAGCACAATATCCAGCACACACACACTTGGCATTGATGGAATTAAGGCGCCTAGTGTATTTGGGGCAAGGATAATCCTCCCCGTATATCTCAGTATGGATCGCGGAGCGAGGAGAGGCCAGTTTGGGTTAACTGACAGAGCCAGGCCCAATGTTAGAACTGTTTATCCTCAACTACAAATGGCAGGTTTCTGATTATAAAGATTCCCTTACTTCCTGTAAAGAGAAACTAGGAATTTTAAAATGATCTGGGTATAAATCTAATTTTTATTGGTCACATACACATGGTTGACAGACGTTATTGCGAGTCTAGCGAAATGCTTGTGCTTCTAGTTCCGACCATGCAGTAATATCTAAGATGTAATCTAACAGTTCCACAAAAACTACCTAATATACACAAATCTAAGTAAAGGGATGGAATAAGAATATATACACATATAAATATATGGATGAGCAATGACCGAGCGTCATAGGCAAATTGCAATAGATGGTATAAAATACAGAATATACATATGAGATGAGTAATGCAATATATGTAAACAATGTTATAGTGGCATTATTAAAGTGACTAGTGACCCAGCGGCCTCTCTGTGCTAGTGATGGCTGTTTAACAGTCTGATAGAAGCTGTTTCTCAGTCTCTCGGTCCCAGCATTGATGCACCTGTACTGATCTCGCCTTCTGCATGGTAGCGGGGTGAACAGGCAGTGGCTAAGCTGGTCATCAGTCCTTGATGATCTTTTTGGCCTTCCTGTGATGTCGGGTGCTGTAGGTGTCCTGGAAGGCAGGTAGTTTGGTATATACTTGAGGTTGTGACATCCTAACGGACACTATTCTGACATTCATTTGTTATTATTTGCATATGAAATGACTGTTATAGAACGAACATGTAGAAATAAATACTGTACTGCACTGAAATAAGGGATCTCGCTTTCCCTTTAAAAGTGTTTTCCTTTTAGACTTGCCAGACATCCTTAACACATCCTCCTCATGGTAGACTTACTGTACTGTTGTAGTCTGCTGAAGAATGGTTATTCAACATCCTGGCACCCCAGTCAGTTGTGGGATGTAACCCGGCAGTACGTGGCACCCTATTCCCTATAAAGTGCACTACTTTTGACCAAAGCCCTATGGTCCCTGCTCAAAAGTTGTGAATTTCATAGGGATTAGGGTGCAAATTGGGACGCAAGACTGGAAGTCCTCTCATAACCACCATCTGTGTTGGAGTGAATTCAGGAGGTCATTGCGCATTAATGAACTGAAAGGAATGCGTCTACAGTAACATCAGAAAAAGTTAAACACACTCATGGTTTATCTACATGTACATTATACATTAGTAACTATTCACGTATACAGTAAAAACATGTTCAGAGTGCATGTGTTTTACTAATACAGTGTGATGATGAGATTTGGCACATAATGCAGTGTTCACATTGTATTATCTACCAAGAGAATTCAGCCGTATATATTTCCCCCCCAGCAGACACTTCGATGGCCCTGAACTAACTTTATTTGACTCTATGTAAACTGGAAACCACGTATCCTGCGGCTGCATTCATTGTAGCTGGGGATTTTAACAAGGCTAATCTGAAAACAAGACTCCCTAAATTCTATCAGCATATCGATTGTGCAACCAGGGCTGCTAAAACCCTGGATGATTGTTATTCTAACTTCCGCGACGCATATAAGGCCCTCCACCGCCCACCTTTCGGAAAAGCTGACCACGACTCCATTTTGTTGCTTCCAGCTTACAGACAGAAACTAAAACAAGAAGCTCCCGCGCTCAGGTCTGTTCTACGCTGGTTCGAACCAATCGGATTCCACGCTTCAAGACTGCTTCGATCACATGGATTGGGATATGTTCGGAATTGCGTCCAACAACAACATTGACGAATACGCCAATTCGGTGAGCGAGTTCATGAGAAAGTGTTACTAGCCACTTTAAACTAAGGCACTTATGTTTACATACCCTACATTAATCATCTCATATGTATCAACTGTGCTCTATACCATCTACTGCATCTTGCCATCGTTATGTAATACATGTATCACTAGCCACTTTAAACTAAGCCACTTATGTTTACATACCCTACATTAATCATCTCATCCTACATTAATCATCTCATATGTATATACTGTACTCGATACCATCTCCTGCTTCTTGCCTATGCCGTTCTGTACCATCACTCATTCATATATCTTTATGTACATTTTCTTTATACCTTTACACTTGTGTGTATAAGGTAGTAGTTGTGGCTATGTTAGGTTAGATTACTCGTTGGTTATTACTGCATTGTCGGAACTAAAAGCACAAGCATTTTGTTACACTCACATTAACATCTGCTAACCATGTGTATGTGATGAATCAAATTTGATTTTGATTTGAACAAACATGAGGTTTTCTTATTCTGTGGTTTGCCTGGTCTGTGACATATGCTAAGCCAGTACCTGGTCAAAAAAGCAAAAACATTGATCGGGGAAATAGCAAAAATAGCATTATATACAGTCATTTTGATGTATCCAAAATGGTATCACTATAGATTGAAGATATTGAAGATCCTTAAAATTACACACAATTCTAGTGCTCATAGAACCACTGAAATATGTACCTAACTGCAGCTTCCAGATTACGTGCCATTCCAATTTGTGTAATATTTACAGTTACCAAATCAATCTATGATGATTTATCAAAATGTATGTGCAAAATGTACATGTAAACATTCAACCAACAAATAAATCAAGGCAAATTATTTGTAGTGGAGTAGGTATAGTAAATATACTGAGAAGAATATCTACTGTAGTATATATATACACAGTTGAAGTCGGAAGTTTACATACACCTTAACCAAATATATTTAAACTCAGTTTTTTACAATTCCTGACATTTAATCTGAGTAAAAATCCCCTGTCTTTGTTCAGTTGGGATCACCACTTTATTTTAAGAATGTGAAATGTCAGAATAATAGTAGAGATATTTATTTCAGCTTGTATTTCTTTCATTACATTCCCAGTGGGTCAGAAGTTTACATACACTCAACTAGTATTTGGCAGCATTGCCTTTAAATTGTATAACTTGGGTCAAACGTTTTGGGTAGCCTTCCACAATAAGTTGAGTGAATTTTGGCCCATTCCCCGTGACAGAGCTGGTGTAACGGAGGCCCCCTTGCTCGCACACACTTTTTCAGTTCTGCCCACAAATGTTCTATGGGATTGAGGTCAGGGCTTTGTGATGGCCACCCCAATATCTTGACTTTGTTGTCCTTAAACCATTTTGCCACAACTTTAGAAGTATGCTTGGAGTCATTGTCCATCTGGAAGACACATTTGCGACCAAGATTTAACTCATGACTGATGTCTTGAGATGTTGTTTCAATATATCTACATAATTTTCCTCCCTCATGATGCAATCTATTTTGTGAAGTGCACAAGTCCCTCCTGCAGCAAAGCACCCCTACAACATGATGCTGCCCCCCCCCCCTTGCTTCACGGGTTGGGATGGTGTTCTTCGGCTTGCAAGCATCCCCTTTATCCTCCAAACATAACGATGGTCATTATTGCCAAACAGTTCTATTTTTGTTTCATCAGACCAGAGGACATTTCTCCAAAAAGTACAATCTTCATCCCCATGTGCAGTTGCAAACCGTAGTCTAGCTTTTTTTATGGAGGTTTTGGAGCAGTGGCTTCTTCCTTGCTGAGCGTCCTCTCAGGTTGTCAATATAGGACTCGTTTTACTGTGGATATAGATAATTTTGTACCCGTTTCCTCCAGCATCTTCACAAGGTCCTTTGCTGTTGTTCTGGGATTGATTTGAACTTTTCGTACCAAAGTACGTTCATCTCTAGGAGACAGAATGAGTCTCCTTCCTGAGCGGCATGACGGCTGTGCGGTCCCATGGTTTTTATACTTGCATACTATTGTTTGTACAGATGAACGTGGTACCTTCAGGTGTTTGGAAATTGCTCCCAATGATGAACCAGACTTGTGGAGGTCTACTATTTGTTTCTGAGGTATTGGCTGATTTCTTTTGATTTTCCCATGATGTCAAGCAAAGAGGCACAGAGTTTGAAAGCAGGCCTTGAAATACATCCACAGGTACACTTCCAATTGTCTCAAATTATGTCAATTAGCCTATCAGAAGCTCCTAAAGCCATGACATAATTTCCTGGAATTTTCCAAGCTGTTTAAAGGCAGTCAACTCAGTGTATGTAAACTTCTGACCCACTGGAATTGTGATACAGTGAATTATAAGTGAAATCTGTCTGTAAACAATTGTTGGAAAAAGGACTTGTGTCATGCTCAAAGTAGATGTCCTAACCGACTTGCCAAAACTATAGTTTGTTAACAAGAAATTTGTGGAGTGGTTGAAAATCGAGTTTTAATGACTCCAACCTAAGTGTATGTAAACTTCTGACTTCAACTGTAGTAAATATACTGACATCTACTGTAGTATATATATTAGTAAATATACTGAGAAGAATATCTACTGTAGTATATATATATATATATATATATATTAAATATACAGAGACACAGGGACACAACTCTGCAACTATGCTGTAGCCAGCTACTGCAGTCTCTCAGAGCTCTCCTCCTTCCCAGCCTCTCTCACTCTCCCTGGCTTTCTGAATGGCCAACCAGTGATAACACATGCAGCCAGGCTGCTGCAGCTCTGGGTCTCTGTCTTAATAGTAAAGCAGTGATAAAGCATGCAGCCAGGCTGCTGCAGCTCGGGGTCTCTGTCTTAATAGTAAAGCAGTGATAAAGCATGCAGCCAGGCTGCTGCAGCTCTGGGTCTCTGTCTGAATGGCCAACCAGTGATAACGCATGCAGCCAGGCTGCTGCAGCTCTGGGTCTCTGTCTGAATGGCCAACCAGTGATAACGCATGCAGCCAGGCTGCTGCAGCTCTGGGTCTCTGTCTGAATGGCCAACCAGTGATAACGCATGCAGCCAGGCTGCTGCAGCTCTGGGTCTCTGTCTGAATGGCCAACCAGTGATAACGCATGCAGCCAGGCTGCTGCAGCTCTGGGTCTCTGTCTGAATGGCCAACCAGTGATAACGCATGCAGCCAGGCTGCTGCAGCTCTGGGTCTCTGTCTGAATGGCCAACCAGTGATAACGCATGCAGCCAGGCTGCTGCAGCTCTGGGTCTCTGTCTTAATAGTGAAGCAGTGATAAAGCATGCAGCCAGGCTGCTGCAGCTCTGGGTCTCTGTCTTAATAGTGAAGCAGTGATAACGCATGCGGCCAGGCTGCTGCAGCTCTGGGTCTCTGTCTTAATAGTAAAGCAGTGATAAAGCATGCGGCCAGGCTGCTGCAGCTCTGGGTCTCTGTCTTAATAGTGAAGCAGTGATAAAGCATGCAGCCAGGCTCCTGCAGCTCTGGGTCTCTGTCTTAATAGTAAAGCAGTGATAAAGCATGCAGCCAGGCTGCTGCAGCTCTGGGTCTCTGTCTTAATAGTAAAGCAGTGATAAAGCATGCGGCCAGGCTCCTGCAGCTCTGGGTCTCTGTCTGAATGGTCAAACAGTGATAACGCATGCAGCCAGGCTCCTGCAGCTCTGGGTCTCTGTCTTAATAGTAAAGCAGTGATAAAGCATGCAGCCAGGCTCCTGCAGCTCTGGGTCTGTCTTAATAGTAAAAGCAGTGATAACGCATGCAGCCAGGCTCCTGCAGCTCCAGGTCTCTGTCTTAATTGTAAAAGCAGTGATAAAGCATGCGGCCAGGCTGCTGCAGCTCTGGGTCTCTGTCTTAATAGTAAAGCAGTGATAAAGCATGCAGCCAGGTTCCTGCAACTCTGGGTCTCTGTCTTAATAGTAAAGCAGTGATAAAGCATGCAGCCAGGTTCCTGCAACTCTGGGTCTCTGTCTTAATAGTAAAGCAGTGATAAAGCATGCAGCCAGGCTCCTGCAGCTCTGGGTCTCTGTCTGAATGGTCAAACAGTGATAAAGCATGCAGCCAGGTTCCTGCAGCGCTGGGTCTCTGTCTTAATAGTAAAGCAGTGATAAAGCATGCAGCCAGGCTCCTGCAGCTCTGGGTCTCTGTCTTAATAGTAAAGCAGTGATAAAGCATGCAGTCAGGCTCCTGTAGCTCTGGGTCTCTGTCTGAATGGCCAAGCAGTGATCAAGCATACAGCCAGGCTCCTGCAGCTCTGGGTCTTTCCCGTGCCATGCTTTGCTTTTTTTTTTCTGTCAGAGTTTGCGTGCCGTTTTATAATGTTTTCATTGATGTCAAGACCTTGGTATAAAACATGACTAGCACTGCACTAATTCCCCTCGTGGTCCCCTGTGTCCTACCCTACCTTCCTCCATCAGCAACTGACATAGCTGCAGGACTATTTACTCTACGCCTTATTTCCCCTTTATCTTAGATGTCCCAGGATGTCAAAGGCTGTGAATTTAATATTGATTTTATAAAGTACTTTTACTGTAACATGTCCGTTTGGATTAGGCTCAGAGGCAGCCAGGCTTATGCAGTGAGCTGGGTTTGCACGCAATGTGGCTCTGCCTGCTCTCATGGAGTGGCTAGCTGGAGCGAGCGCTTTATTTATTAAAGTGACAGTCTGCTGTGAAAGCAGGGACAGCACACAGCTCCCAGCTATCTCAGTGTCTTGTGTACACAACGTCCATGCTCTGTGTATACATTATGCCCCAAGACGAGAGTGGATTGGAGAAACGTATCATTAGCTGCTATGTAAACAGACAGATGAGTTTATAGATTGTATTAAACCCCAGTGGCTTTATGTGGACTGGCGATGGAAACAGGGGGCATGCAGGGTGGCTTGCTGTGTGACCTGAGTCCCAGTGCCGCCTCCTCTCTCCACCAGTCTTCCCCCCCACTCTTCCCCCCTCTGTGAGCTGTTGGGGTGGAGGATATTGTGTGTGGCAGCCATCACATCCCCACAGTCCTGATACACACTGATAATGTCTATTGGTGGGGAAGGCTGCTTGTTACAGCATTGACCATATCAACACACCTTCATATCCAAAACAAACATGATATCCCCTGTGCTCACACAAACGGTTATCTGGGAAAACACAATTACACATTCCTATTGCTACAGTACACTTCAAACATTATTGCATGCAGTAGTTATTGGTATAAAACTAAATGATAACTACAAATATACATTACAAAAACATTGTCACAAATTCACTGTTTCAGATTTCAGAAATCTGTGAGAAACAGTAAAAAAGAAAAGACAAGCACCACTATGCTCATGTGACTGGTTGTTGGCTAATTGCTAGTTCTGATGGTGGTGTCAGCCCACCCATCAAGTGAACTTTCCTCTGCCAAGTTCAAAGATTTTTCTGGGAATCTGGGTTGAGGAAAAGGCGGTAGAAGGCAGCTTATTGGGCCATACTGCCACCAGCCAACACATTTTTAATCATATTTCAGAGTCAAACAGACATTTTCATCATTGATTAACATTATAAATTAGGTGGTTCGAGCCCTGAATGCTGATCGGCTGACAGCTGTAGTATATCAGACCGTATACCTCAGATATGGAAAGACATTTATTTTTACTGCTTTAACTGCCTTATTGCAATTATAAACCTGGATATAAAAATAGGTCATTTGTTTAGTTTTTTTAAACTCAAAGATGTTTTACATGGGTAGATACAAATGATAGAATAACATGTCAACATGCATAATGAGGTTGAGAGGGCAGTGCTGCCAGAAAATCCTTCCTCAACCACCTCTGGCCCTGAACACAACCCCTGAGCACGCACGCTTATAAAATATGCAGCACATATTGAATTTTAGATGCAGCCCAGTTTATACACAGCAGCTGTCCCGGGGACTCAGATAGCAAACATCCTAGACAGAGGCTGGAGGATGGTTGACATCCTGCTCTCTTGTCTGTCCGTGCACAAATCCCAAGATGCCAAAACTCAGCTTGTTACTATTCAATTGGCAGTTCCTTTTAACTTAATTGAGATATTTTTTAAATTAGCCCTTGTGTTTTGTCCCCGTCTCTTTACACAGCAGATGATTTTCAAAAACAGATGAGGAACATGTTCTGTCAAAGATAGACAGAGAGAATCGTCTACAGAACTCTAAGACAGTGTTTCTAATTTGAAGAGGGGAGGACCTATACCACCATTGCAAGCCATACAACTCACCAAGCTCTTCCTGATGGAAATATTGTTTGACAGACACTATCAAAGGGAGGGGAAAAAGAGAGAGAGATGTCCCTTGTTCTCTCCCTCTATTGTGTGTTCTCTGAGGCGTGTTGTATTATAAACACATGTCCATTTTGTAGTGTGAGGGGGTTCAGAGTAGTCGAGTCTCTGCTCTTATCCATGCTTCATTAGGCTCCAGCCAAAACTGGTATGTGGTCTTCTCACCCAGGAAAGCCCCTTGGCAGGAAGCGAGAGGCAAGGGGAGACAGGAGAGAACGGGGGAAGGTGAGGAGAGACCAGGGGGAAGGAGAGGAGAGGGGGGGGGGGGGGGGGGGTCGAGGAGAGACCGGGGGGGGGGGGGGTCGAGGAGAGACCAGGGGGGGGGGCGGTCGAGGAGAGACCAGGGGGGGGGGGGTCGAGGAGAGACCGGGGGGGAAGGTCGAGGAGAGACCAGGGGGGGGGGTCGAGGAGAGACCAGGGGGAAGGTCGAGGAGAGACCAGGGGGGGGGGGGGGTCAAGGTGAGACCAGGGGGAGGCGGGGAATCAAGGGAGTCCGAGTGAGGCAGGGGAAACGAGTTAGGAAAGCAAGGGAGACGAGAGGCAAGGGAGACTGGAGGAAGCAGGGGAGTCCGGGGGAAGCAGGAGGAGAACAGGTGGAAAGAAAGGAGAAACCAGGGGGAGAGCGGGTCGGGCTAGCCCAGCCTAATAAGGTCTGGAAGTCAGAGAGCCTGGACATTTTATAATCCAGAGAGGAATTCCAGCGGGGCATTAGACCTGAGTGGTTGGGGTTTATACACTATAGCTGGCAGAGCTCTGATCCGTGTTCTTCCCATCATTAGCACCGATCCAGGCCTGCAGAGCCTGACCTGGCAGAACAAATTAGTCCACCTGCAGGCCCCCTGCCAGGTTAAGACCCAGGATCCATCTTGTCAGGTTGGCTGGGGCCCGCTTGGTCGGCTTATTAATGAGTACATATTTTCATCCAGAATGAGCTCAACACTCAACTCTCTCTCACCATTCAAATGGATTTCTTTGCTCAAACTTTTTTCTAAAACATAGGGATGCTGTACTGACTGAACTACTCCTCATCCTAACCACCATTGTGCATATGCTCCCCCAGAAACCTTACTGATTCCGCCAACACTTGTCATAACACTAACGATAATGCATGTACAACAAATTTTTCAAGTGTCAAATCAGATTTGGATATGCATCAGTTTCGTTTCAGTGCAGGAGGCGGCACAGCTGTGCACGTTGGTTATGGGGTTGTGTTATTTAGGAACCAAACAGGTGAAACAGGACTGAAACAGAGAGGGACTACCTGGATTTATCCAATAAGAAGTGATCATTTTCATTTAATAATTATGACACTGCTTGTCCACTATACTGGAACACTCTGAAGCCTTTGGTTGAGACCTTGAGTGCCTCGGATGCATGATGGTCCTCCCACAACCCTCAATATTTCATTAAAGCAATTAAGAGGGCCGGCGCAGATGCTCCCCCGTTGACAGAATCACTCACTGTTGAGAAACGTCTGCACTATGATGTGTTGCCTGAACCAAACCATTAAAAGAGCATGAAAACAATTGCCCTGTTTGCACCAAGTCTGCTCCTCAACCACATCTCAGAGCTATTGATGTCAAGTTGGATTAAGAGCGCAGCATTGCGCTCTGGGGCCCGGGTCGAACTGTTTTTGCATGTGAATTTACCCATGATGAAGCTGTGGTTCACTAATCTCCTAAAAGCTGATTAATAATACTCAGGAATTCAACTTAACAAGGCTGAAAAGACCAGTCCTAAAATATAGGGTAAAGGGAGGCTGCGACCTGGGGCTGGAGAGGAAGATGGAAGAGGAATATACTGTATAATCCAATTACAATGGCTGGTGATCCAGCCATGATTCAGACAGGCATTTCTCACACGCATGACGCTCATGATTTCAGTGCCTATTCCCTGAACAGTTTTGGTGTCACGCCGGGCCCCGCTCCCATCATTACACACACCGGTCACCATCATTACACGCATCTGCGCAATATTGGACTCATTACTTTGTTGATTGCCCCTCTATATCGGTCCGCTCCTCTGTTTGTTCCCGGTGTCAGCATTAATGTTATGTTTTCCATGTCAAGATGCTGTCCTGTTTCATGTTTGTTTATTAATTTAAAAAATGTTCACTCCCTGTACTTGCTTCTTAACTCATAGCGTTGGTCCTTATAGAATGCTGACACCACAATTTGAAGAATCAGGGAGTTTTTTGTTTTTGTAGGTGACGTCGGGTCTCAGCTGGCTTGTCGGGCTTCCACGCCTTAGCTGGCTTGAGAGGTTTCCTTGCCTCGGTTGGCTTGGCAGGCTCCCATCCCACATCATGCCTCAGCCAGCTCGTTGGGCTCCCATCCCACATCACGCCTCGTTGGGCACCCACGCCTCAGCAGTCTCGTCGGGCTCCCATCCCACATTATGCCAAGCCGGCTCGTCGGGCTCCCATCCCACGTCACGCCTCGTCGGGCACCCACGCCTTAGGTGGCTCCCATCCCACGTCACGCCTCGTCGGGCTCCCATCCCACGTCACGCCTCGTCGGGCTCCCATCCCACGTCACGCCTCGTCGGGCTCCCATCCCACGTCACACCTCGTCGGGCTCCCATCCCACGTCACACCTCCTCGGGCTCCCATCCCACGTCACACCTCCTCGGGCTCCCATCCCACGTCACACCTCCTCGGGCTCCCATCCCACGTCACACCTCCTCGGGCTCCCATCCCACGTTACACCTCGTCCGGCTCCCACGCCTCAGCCGTCTCGTCGGGCTCCCATTCCACGTTACACCTCGTCCGGCTCCCACGCCTCAGCCGCCTCGTTCAGCTCCCATCCTACATCATGCCCCAGCCGGCTCGTCACGCTCCCGTCCCACATCATGCCTCGTCGGGCACCCAAGCCTCAGCCGCCTCGTCGGGCTCCCATCCCACGTTACACCTCGTCCAGCTCCCACGCCTCAGCCGCCTCGTCCGGCTCCCATCCACCTCGTCGGGCTCCCACGCCTCAGCCGCCTCGTCGGGTCCCATCCCACGTTACAACTCGTCGGGCTCCCACGCCTCAGCCGCCTCATCCGGCTCCCATCCACCTCGTCGGGCTCCCACGCCTCAGCCGCCTCGTCGGGTCCCATCCCACGTTACAACTCGTCGGGCTCCCACGCCTCAGCCGCCTCGTCCGGCTCCCACCCACCTCGTCGGGCTCCCACGCCTCAGCCGTCTCGTCGTGCTCGCATCCCACATTACACCTCATCTGGCTCCCACGCCTCAGCCGCCTCCCATCCCACGTTACACCTCGTCTGGCACCCAAGCCTCAGCCGGCTCGTCGGGCTCCCATCCCAATGACATGAAAGTATATAGATCACCAGAATTCTGTAAGTTTGACCCATTATTTTAGTAGGTAGAGTATTTGAAAATGAATGGTACTGGTGTTGGAAACAGTATCCCAAGTATGGATTTCCCATGGTATTCCATTCTATCCCAGTCGATGAGATTACACAGGAATAATGGTATTACCATCTCACTGTACAAGTGTCTAATCTTCCTGTTGAGCATGACCCCAATGGCAACAAACAATTTACAGAACTTGTGTGGCATTGTTTTCCAACCGCCAGGCGTCTAGCTTAAGCTGTGGGTGTTGCTAGTTTTCCAATGTTGTCAATAAGAACATACTGCCTGATTCTGAAAGCCCAGATAATCCAGGGAATTGCCTGCCAACTCGAAGGCCCAAGTGGAGCGAACTTAACCTAACCTCCGCTTCGCACTAAGCATCCCTGGCTTTACCCTGCTGTGTGGAAGGAAGCACGCTTGGAAGACTGAGCCCTGGTTAATTATGCATTGCTATGTTGGTACTGGAGTTATAGAGCATTTATGTGATTGGAAAGCAGCAAGAAATAGAGAGAAGGGCCATTTTCCCTGACTGGGGCACATTTGACTTTGTCCTATTCATTAGATGGCTGAGCGATGGAAGGCTAGGCTATTAGGGGCTGTAGCTAGCTGCGTAGTTAATGAATAACATTCTGATTTTGATTTGTGCTCCTCTAAATGTTTGTCTTGAACGATGACCTTGGAACGACCTCAATCTAGGAACTAGCAAATTTGTCATTATAATAATAACTAGTAGTAGTACTGCTAGAGTCAACCAATCAATCTTTTTATTCTATAGATGACGCATGACAGTGAAATGAAAGACAAATATGATGCCCATGTTAATGACTTGAATTTCAATAACTTGACAAAACATTCAATGTTGAATAAGACATGATGTTTTTCTTTAAATTATTTTCTTTTTTGTTCAAGGTACCTCTCCTTGGTTTATCCAACTTGATTCTTGCTCCTAGGGAGAAAAGCAGGAAAAAGTCAACACTCAAACACAATAATAAGAACATGCATTCTATACTAGTAGGATTGAGAATAATAGCAATAGCTTGTGGCAACAACAATACATTCAATAAAATGGACATATGGACAATATTGCTTTTGTTGTGGCTTATACAATGCTGCTCATCACAAAAGTACGATATTGTCAGCACCTCTCATCCAGAAAGTAAAACACAATAGCTGGGAAATATTTAGCTGTTGCCAATGGTTACCTCCAACAGTTCAAACAGGGGCAAGTTGGGTTTTCATCCTTCCATTAGTTTCTAGGCAACATAGTTCTGCACTTCAAACTGTACCACTGATAGTCTACAAATAAACATCCTCATTCTCAAATAAACTATATTAATATTATTACGGTAGTTACTATGTGCCTAATATTCTTGGATTGATTATTCAGTATAAATATTATTGATTAGAAATATTAGTAAGTATCGTTTTGTCTTGATATGGTAACAACATTAGTAAGTTTAGCAGTTGTAAATGTAGTAAGTGTAACAGCTCCATTTGTCAACATTGTTGAAATTTCCATATCAAGAAATGACTTATCAATATTGTATGTCATTGTCCATACTACATACAAAGTCTGTTAACATCTAAGGGTTACTACTGAAAATGAAAACACATTTGCAAAGCTGAAAATCTCCCTACAAAAAGTCACTGTAGTGAGTGCAACAGTTCTAACAGTCTTATGTCATTATGACATAACAAAAGCCTAACAACTACAGCAGGGGTTTGAGATCAGCTTTATTTCTGGCACAGACAATTCATCCTTTTTCCCACAGTTTTATATCAAACTATGTTCTTGAAGAAATATTCCACTGTGCTCCAAGATAAATACTAAGGGAGGACTCCTGAAACAAAGGCTGTGCCACAGTTCCATCAAACATTGATGTCTAGTGCTAGCTGTCCCACTCGAGATCCTGGTTTGAGTCCAGGCTCGGAAGACCCATGGGGTGGCGCACAATTGGCCCAGCGTCTTCCGGGTTAGTGGAGTGTTTGTACCCGGCCGGAATGTCCTTGTCCCATCGCGCTCTAGCGACTCCTGTGGCAGGCCGGGCGTATGCATGCTGACACAGTGGCCAGGTGTACGGTGTTTCCTCCAACACATTGGTGTGGCTGGCTACCAGGTTAAGCAAGCAGTGCGACTTGGCTGGGTCGTGTTTCAGAGGACGCACAACTCTCAACATTTGCCTCTCCCGAGTCAGTGTTGCAGTGATGGAACAAGACTAACTACCAATTGGATACCACGAAATTGGGGGGAAAAAATAATGCGCTACAATAACTATATTTTTTACATCTCGGCTACAGTTTGCTTGTTGTGTAAACATACAAATATTTACCTCAAAACAGAAAATCAACATTGTTTCTGATATTAGAATGGGCAGAATATTTATACCACCAAATAGTCCTGTCTAGCTGCATGATTTGCTGTGGTGCAGGCAGGCAGGATTTTAACCCGATAAAGCTTAAATCAACAGGAATAGGCCATGCCAGCTCAAGTGCAGGCCATATGCTGATCTCCTTGTGGATTTCGATTAAGGGGCTCAATGCTCACAGGGGTCACAACACTGAACCAAAGGGGGTTTAACCAGGAGCACATGGCAGCCGAGAGTTGGGTTAAGCATGGGGCCTGCAGTACAGTGGGGTCACAAGGTCATGATTAATGTGTAGGCTGTCAAAAGAGGGTGTCTGCTTAGCACAAGCAGACCCAAATGGTTAATGCTACGTAAGCCAACCGAACCGACCCACATCACCCATACAACTGATGACGAGAAAAAATACGACTGGACGATTGTAGTCCGTCTGTGGATGACTGTCACTTATGATGAATGATAAGCTCTCATGATTGCGGATAGATGATTAACGACAGTGTAATATATCAAACCAAATATATTGTATCACATGCACCAAATACAACAGGTGTAGACATTCATATAAAACGCCTGTTAGGGATGATGCGAATTTTCGCTGCTTTTTGTTAAAAATCGTGCAACATTTCAAAGTCCTGCTGACTCATGCCAGGAATATAGTATATGCATATTATAAGTATGTGTGTATAGAAAACACTCTGAAGTCTCTAAAACTGGTTAAATTGTGTCTGTGGCTATAACAGAACGTGTTTAGGAGTAAAAATCCCTGGGAAAACTGTTCACCAAAAACACAAAAATATTCATCCGCCAGTCAATGTATTGTTTAAGGCGAGAGAATATAGATGAGGATCCGATTAGAATCCCTACAGCTTCCACACGATGTCGCTAGTACTGGCATTTCATGGCTGGTTTATCCTTGGTGAGATGACGTATTGGCACTTCCTGTCTTGGGGCGCACCAGAGGATGTTATGAAAGTGAAAACATGGACGATGATTTCAAGACTTGCTGCTATCGAATACAGATCGGCCCGTGATCAATTTGATAGATTATTAACGTTTATTAATACCTAAAGTTGGTTTAGAAAAGTAGTTTGAAGTGATTTGTACAAGTTTATAGGCAACTTTTTTTATTTTAAAAAGTGACGTTGCGTCTTGTAAAGGTGAATTTTCCTGGATGAGACCGGCCTTCATAATATGACATTTTGGCTATACAATGACGGATTTAAAATCGGGAAAAAGACCCAATTGTGATGTTTATGGGACATATAGGAGTGCCAACAAAGAAGCTCGTCAAAGGTAATGAATGTTTTATATTTTATTTCTGCGTATTGTGTAGCGCCGGCTACCGCAAAATCTTTTGTTTAGGTCTCGTTCAGGTATTTTGGGGGTGCGTGCTATCAGATAATAGCTTCACATGCTTTCGCCGAAAAGCATTTTACAAATCTGACTTGGTGGCTAGATTCACAATGAGTGTAGCTTTAATTCAGTACCTTGCGTGTGTGTTTTAATGAAAGTTTGAGTTTTATCGAAAACTATCGGTGGCGCTCTGAAATTTCCGCTGACTTGATGTTCATGAACAGGAACTCAATTCCGCATCATCTCTAAGAGGCCTGCAGAAAAAATTAAGGAAATAGTAACAATAAAATAACGAGGATATATACAAGGCGCACATGTACTGAGTCAATGTGCAGGGATGAGGTAGTTGAGGTAATTGACATTATATGTGAATGTAGGTAAGGGTAAAAGTGACTAATAAGGGTGAATAAACAGAGTAGCAGGAGAGTTAAAACGGCAAGCTTCAGTCAGGTGATTCTAGCAATCTCTTCCGGTTAGTTCTAGTCGGGCAGCTTAGTCTCCCATTCTGAGGACCCCCACTTTTGTTAGTGTCTCCTTGGTCAAGGTCACGCCAAATACTTATCATCGCATCTCCTTATGCCTATCAGTAGCCTTGATTCCCACGACTTCAGTTTCAGTTAGTCTATGACCCCAGCATGCTTTGTGGTCAGAAACGTGCTTTCCCCATCCTGATGAGCACATCCACAGTTTTCCCTCCTGCTGAACTTTTCCTCCTGTGGACTGAATCCCTGTATGTCTGATGCTTAATTGTGCGTGCATCTAAATGACCACATAGTTAATGCCAGTTCTCACTGAACATGATTCTCAGTCATCTGAACCATGAATAGTCAGATGTGAACATCTTCCATTTAACTCCCCTTAACCTGGACATCCGCCTCATCCTTGTTCTGACCGGACATTCTGTAGTGGTTACTACCGGTCTTAAGCCAGCACTTAAGATTTCTTATTACATTCATGGTCCTTCGATTCTCTAGAACCATAACCCTATATTTCAAGCAGCATATGGAAAGAATGTGAACGTTTATGAGTAGACCTGGGTGGTATACTGGTATTGATGCACGGACCGGTTCGGGTTTTTACTTTTAACTTCTTAACGGTATTTGAATATTTGGTTTGTTAAATGTGATATGCCATGTGTAATGTACATTTTGGTCGTTTACTTGAGTCATCCCTCTCCACTCTCTATCCATGCCGCTTTCGACAGACCTAGCCCCAACTCATGCCACTGAAGGAGCGCATTTGCTGTTCCTCAACCACGAGAAACTTGCGTTCAGTCTGCATGGTCAATGCAGCATATGCAACCTTGTTGATGACAATGATGCAGCTACCACTTTTCCTAATATAAATCCACAAGTGTTCAATAATTAAACTTTGTTTGTGTTTCTTACATCTGCAAACAGCTAATTTGTATTTCCTTAACAAGTTTTAGTTCAACCGTGTTAGCCGCCAATTAGCTAGCTAATAAATGTACTGAATCAGATCAAATGTAGCTAGCTAATACAGCCCGATACCAGTGATGGTGTAGGCCTAAATTAGCATGTTGCTTGTGTGACAGTATCTTCTAACAAAGAGGAATAGGCGAAGCATGAATATGTTGCCTACATGGGCTGCCTTTCAAACGCATAAAAGACACACTCTCCTCCACTTACCCACACCTTATGCCCTTGGGGGAATCCATGTTGCCATCTTTGCTGCAGCCACAATTAGCCAAGCAAGGGATGTTGGCAAAGTATGCCCTTCAGCCCTCATTTATGATCGAGTTTGCGAGTGTACAATACTGTTCACTCCGGGGCCTGAAACACCCTATAATTCAATTTGGGATGATTGTACATACGCTAAGAAAAGTCTTCCAATACTTAACACCAACATCAATATGGAGAAGTCAACATACAAGTGTAAGTAAAAATGTATGTAAATAAGTTCGAAATTGTGCTACTAATACACATGACGGCACAAACACGTATTGTAAAAGTAATTATGTTTTTGTTTGGTTAGCTTTTGGAAACGTTAGCTACTGCATACAACTTTCCCCTGACATCACACTTAATTTACCTGATATCGTCGGATGACTAAAATTCGACGTCTTCGGATGCATTGTCTTCTAGCAAAGATATGAAATGCAATCATAATTGACTGAAGCGCACATAAAAAACCCAACCATGGGACAAACGAGTGACAAAATTAATTAATTCTTCCCTCGCCCTGCAAGTGTCAACTCATCATACATAATGATACATCATTAGAAGTGTCCACTTGGAGGGCTGAGGGCATATTTTATGTGTTTGAAATGCAGCCATGAAGAAAAATGTAATGTAGCCAAAGATTATCTGGTCCCCTTGAAAACACGACCAACACTACGGTTCCTACCCTGTAGCAATAACTTCTCCCTGGCATGTCAAACAACAAAAAGCTCACTATTACTTATATTAGAACTATATCATTAGAATAAACATATTTCCATGATTCCAAAAGTTCACCCAAGTGTTTTGATCTAAAATCACAAGTCAAATCGCAATTGGAACATATTTGGTTAAAAATACAGCAGAGATGTTTTTGCCAATATCATGCAGCCCTACATGGCATTATGGAATTGATCTTAAATGAGTGCAGGAAATGCAGAAATAGATGAAAATACAGGAAATTGTTTTAGGTTGAAGTTTAATTATTGTATTATTGAAAAACATAAAATAATGTCAAACACCAAAAATGTAATAATAACAAATACAGAGATATGATATGTTTGCCATATCGCCCAGCCCTGACTTGCCTAGTTAAATAAAAAAATACACAGGTCATTTTTTGTTGTTTTATAGCCAATTTCCTACAATTCTGCATTTTGCCATGAGGCTAAGATCAAATGTAGCAGTTTTAAAGCAAATGTCCTACATTTCTACACATTTTTAAATGTTTATGATTTGTTCATATGCTATTTGGGGGCACCCCGATCTCCCCGACGCAAGGGCCCTGCGTTCCAGGTTGGTAATCCAGCCCTGATGCTACAGACAATCCCACAGCTGCTGTCTATCCAGCATGATAGGACTGGGAATGTTATGTCTTTTGAGGGACTATACATGTCAAATGCAGAGTCAATTTAACAAGCACTTTACAATAGCCCTCAGCCTTTTCTGGGGAAATAGTGTATAGTGTGCATTAATTAATAATGTAATGCAATGTGAGCATGAAGTTACAGTATATGTAACAGATACATTTTAATGTTGAAAAGTACCCTGAGATTAAATTCAGGTTTGTAGCAGTCTTCTCCCTATATGTTACAATAAATGTATAGCAAGTTATGCCTTCTCCCAGAGGCTCCGACACTCTGCCGTTCATTCTAGCTCTATACGAGAGCTTATCTATTTTTTCACCATGCATGCTGTTAAATTAATTATATTTGAACTATTTGACACCTTAAACATTTTGACAATAATAAATTATGTCTTTGAATATTAATTTACAGTCCTTAAAGTGTTTCACTCCTTTCTCTTTGGGGATTGCACAAGTGTTAACACGTATAGCTAATTGACAAGCTGAACTAATTAAGGCTTGGCATAAATGAATAGTAGCCTAATACATTATTCTAATAAATCTGCTATACCTACAGAGCTGCATATGGCATGTGCATGGAGCCACAACAATTATCTGCATTTAAAAACTATTTATTTACCTACTCATTGTCTGAATAAGATTTTCTGTATATTTACTAACTTCAAATAACTTCTATCTGCCATAACAAGGGCAACTGTTATCATAATTCTTCACTGCCAGGAGGACCTAGTCTTAGTGATTGTTACTTCAATAAATATTTTCACACCATTGTGCCAACCAGAACCGTACTGTGTTGGCTCAGGTATTTTATTTTTTGCATTGTTATTTCCAGCATAGTTCCAGCAACTATGCTGAATGCGCAACTAGGCCAGCACAGTAAAGCTTAGCTTGGCTTTCTTCAGCTTGGCTCAGTATGGTGAAAGGGCATTACAGTCCTGTCTGTCTCCAAGCCTGAACCTGTCAACCCCCAAACGCACCAATCCCAGCTCAACTCCTCCCTCGGCCTGGCCCGGAGCAGTTGCTATGAAACAATCTTGCATAATTCATTTACCAAGCTGCATGCAAATATGTGGACAATTAACCCCCTTTGTTTGCATAATAAATGTAGATATTTAATGGGAGCTCATCTGCACGCACGCTGCTGGCAGGACCAACACAAAGCAGTGGTATTGTGAGAGAGGCAGAACACACACCCCATGTCCATCCTCTCCCTGCAATCATTCCCCCCAATACCTGATGTTATAGACGCTCCAGATAGAGACTGAATTAGCCCCAGCACTGCCACACTACTGTAATTACAACCCTGCATGATGCACCAAGAGGCCCATTGATGTGCAGATGAAGATGGCCTGTGTGTGTTGCTCTGAAAGAACCCATGTTTTGGTTGTGCTCCATCAAAAGAACAGCTGGGTTGCCATTTTCTCTCAAATTAGATTTCCACTGAAGCACTGTGCTGTAAAATTCAAAGGCACATTATCAAAGTTGTTCCCCTTTCATTTATTATAAAGAAGAGGCATGAGGGCAGAGTGACAACTAAATCTAGAGTGATTCAAATTTGGCAAAAGGAGGGAAAAGCTATATCCTCTATTATAAATTTGAAAGGTTGAAAAGGTAAATGGTGGCTTCTATACATTCTGTCATACACAAAACAGCTGGTATGACTCTGGGGATTTGGATCTGAAAATGATATTAACTAGTACATATCTGGGTAAACGATTCAAAAATGTCAAATCTACTGCTAACATATTCAACTGCTATACTTCAATGTGTGGGGGAAAAAAACACCAACTGATTAATTGCCAAACCCTTAACTAACCAAGCGTTTCTCCAGTCTTCTCAATTGAGATGACATACTTGAATAAATCCCACTCACACCTTCTCAAACCAACAAGAAAAAAAGCAGAAATGTTGAAAAAAAAAAAAAAAAATCACAAAATGACTAAGTAGTTAGTTAAAGCTCAGGTAAAGTTATTACCTCTGTGCAGTATCCTGGGCTTTCAGTAGTCTGTGTAGCTCCTCTCCCTCTGTTTGTTTTCATATGGCAGTTAAAAAATATATATATATAAAAAAAATATTTTAAAAAAGAGGGTGTTACTCCTTTGTGGGGAAACAGTGGTCAGTGATACCCCTGCCATCACGTGGAGAGACACTGGAGATCCCAAACATAGGCTCCACCCTCTTTGGAACTCAGTGCCCTGAGGATGACATGCAGAGTTAGGGTTGAGGGATAGGGGAGAGCAAGCAAAGCTCAACTCCCTGAAACCTCACTGCCATCAGGACATCCCCAGTCCCAACCCTGTCATCCAATCAGAACAGTCATAACATGCCAGTAATAAAACACAACACTGGATATGTAGAATACTTCCTCACATACAATCATAAGACAGTCATCTACCTAATGCTGCATATGTGTAGCATACTCCCTCACATCCAATCAGAACAGGGCTCTACAGTGCAACCCTTTTACTCACATACACGCCTAAATATTTTGCTACGTGACCCAGAATTTTATTTGGGAGTATCAGTGTGCCTAGAAAAATTGAAGATTCGAGCATTATTACATCAAATACATCCTAAATGTATTTGTGTGCTCAACTACATTTCTCTCACCTACGTGCTCCTTTTTTTTTTTTTTTTTTTTTAAGAAAAAAGAGTCCTGCATAATATAGTCTTCTACGCTATACTGGTTGTGTCTCTAATGACGTATTTATTACATAAAAACTATGAAATAACACATATGGAATCATGTTGGAAACAAAAAAAAGAAAAGTTGAACAAATCAAAATAGATTTGTAGATTCTTCAAAGTAGCCACCCTCTGCCTTGATGACAGCTTTGCACACTCTTGGCATTCTCTCAATCAACTTCATGAGGTAGTCACCTGGAATGCATTTCCAACAGTCTTGAAAGAGTTCCCACATAAGCTGAGCACTTGTTGGCTGCTTTTCCTTCCCTCTTCTCTCTCCCAAACCATCTCAATTGTGTTGAGGTCGGGTAATTGTGGAGGCCAGGTCATCTGATGCAGCACTCAAGTCACTCTCCTTCTTGGTCAAATAGCCCTTAAACAAATTAGAGGTGTGTTTTGGGTCATTGTCCTGTTGAAAAACAAATGATAGTCCCATTATAAGCGCAAACCAGATGGGATGGCGTATCGCTGCAGAATGCTGTCGTAGCCATACTGGTTAAGTGTGCCATGAATTCTAAATAGATCAGAGTTTCACCAGCAAAGCAACCCCACACCATCACACCACCTCCATGCTTCACGGTGGGAACCACACATGCAAAGATTATCCATTCACCTACTCCGTGTCTTACAAAGACATGGCGGTTGGAACCAAAGACATCAAATTTGGACTCATCAGACCAAAGACAGATTTCCACCGGTCTAATGTCCATTGCTCGTGTGTTTCTTATTGGTGTACTTTATTAGTGTTTTTTTTGCAGCAATTCGACCAGGGAAGCCTGATTCACGCAGTCTCCTCTGAACAGTTGATGTTGAGATGTGTCTGTTACTTGAACTCTGGGGGCTGCAATTTATTTGGGCTGCAATCTGAGGTGCAGTTAACTCTGGGTATTCCTTTCCTGCGGTGGTCCTCATCAGATTTACTGACCTTCAAGTATTAAAGTAATGATGGACTGTCATTTCTCTTTACTTATTTGAGCTGTTCTTGCAACAATATGGACCTGGTATTTTACCAAATAGCGCTGTCTTCTGTATACCAACCCTACCTTGTCACAACACAACTGATTGACTCAAAAGCATTAAGGAGGAAATAAATTCCCCCAATGAACTTAAGGCACACCTGTTAATTGAAATGCATTCCAAGGGACTACCTCAAGAAGCTGTTTGAGAGAATGCCAAGAGTGTGCATAGCTGTCATCATGGCAACGGGTGCCTAGTTTGAAGAATCTCAAATATAAAATATATTTTGGTTTGTTTAACACTTTTTTTGGTGACATGATTCCATAGGTGTTATTTCATAGTTTTGATGTCTTCACTATTACTCTACAATGTAGAAAATAGTAAAAAAAAAATTAAAAAAACTCAAATGAGCAGGTGTGGCCAAACTTTTGACTGGTACTGTATAGAGGATCTGTGGAGAGGATTTTACAGCGTTTTAGCCAACACTTTCTCTTTGATCAGTGTTCATATTTTCCTTTTCGGCTACTGTGACAATAAATTCCTACCTCATGAAGTGGTACATATCGAATATGTATATGCAACACAAACAGAGTTTTGGGAACAATTATCAAAATGTGTTACTGTTATTCAAACAATGCTACCTTACCATCTTGTGATTAACTACAGGTATAGACACATATGCTTTTTGACAGAAACCATAGACAGGTTGTAATAAGAGTAGAATTCTGAAAGGAAAGGAGAGTCAGTGTGACTTCCTAAAGCCTAGTGTGATTTGGATTTATTCAGTGGAACGAGAGACAGCAAGAAAGTAAGGGACCTGGTGTATGAGGGCTCAGAGCCTTTTCAAATGTCTGATTAGCAGTCAATTGTATAATTCCAAAGACAATTCAAATTTCGTTGAGGGGGTCAGGAGGCAGGCAGGGCTGGAGGGATGACATGGTGACAATAGTGAGCCGAGAACTGATAGACTTTGGGTTAAAAGGGACATAATTATTTTGGTTGTATAGACAGCAATTTCCTCAAGCCACATGAGATATTACAAGCTGTTACAAATGGCACAGGGAATCCATGCGAGAGTGTTCGAAGTCAATTTGATATTTTCCACCGAAATCCCAATATTGAAAGCTCCAACTAACTAGGGACCAAATCATTTAATTTGACTCCTTTCGAAGGGAAGGGCTGTTCCTCAGTCTCAGCATTGCCTTCAATTTCAGGGTCTGGTTGAGGTCCCAGCTCTAACATAGCATGATAACCATGTCGGATTCCTCCTCACTTTATTTGAGACAAGTTGAATCTCGGGTTACGGTTGTTCATATGACAGTCATGTCACTGTCACTCATCAAACATGGTTGAAGTTAATGAAGGGTTTGACGTCTCCTGTGTATGCTCTTCCACTTGGCCCATAAAAAGTGCATTTCAGTGAGCTATGCCTATATAGGCTACTGTACTGTATGTGTATATGAGTGGAACCCTGTGTCCATGCAAGCTCGCAAACAGACTTGAATAGATTATGGAAGAACAGGTATCCCAATCTGTGAATCCATAGTCAACACAAGGATTTGTTTTAAGACAGTCATACCATGGATCATGTAGCTATTTGATTTTTAGGACACTTTTAGGCATGTATAAAATATTACATTTGGCCTTTCCTACTGTAGCCCATAGAAATGCATTGATTAACATTCATAAATGGCAAAAAGACAGCCAAAAAATAAATTACAACGGATAAGGTTTTGAAGTGTCTGTCGTATATACACTGCTCAAAAAATTAAAAGGGAACACTAAAATAACACATCCTAGATCTGAATGAATGAAATATTCTTATTAAATACTTCTTTACATAGTTGAATGTGCCGACAACAAAATCACACAAAAATGATCGATGGAAATCAAATTTATCAACCCATGGAGGTCTGGATTTGGAGTCACACTCAAAATTAAAGTAGAAAACCACACTACAGGCTGATCCAACTTTGATGTAATGTCCTTAAAACAAGTCAAAATGAGACTCAGTAGTGTGTGTGGCCTCCACGTGCCTGTCTGAACTCCCTACAATGCCTGGGCATGCTCCTGATGAGGTGGCGGATGGTCTCCTGACGGATCTCCTCCCAGACCTGGACTAAAGCATCCGCCAACTCCTGGACAGTCTGTGGTTGGTTGGTGGATGGAGCGAGACATGATGTCCCAGATGTGCTCAATTGGATTCAGGTCTGGGGAACGGGCGGGCCAGTCCATAGCATCAATGCCTTCCTCTTGCAGGAACTGCTGACACACTCCAGCCACATGAGGTCTAGCATTGTCTTGCATTAGGAGGAACCCAGGGCCAACCGCACCAGCATATGGTCTCACAAGGGGTCTGAGGATCTCATCTCTGTACCTAATGGAAGTCAGGCTACCTCTGGCGAGCACATGGAGGGCTGTGCGGCCCCCCAACGAAATGCCACCCCACACCATGACTGACCCACTGCCAAACCGGTCATGCTAGAGGATGTTGCAGGCGGCAGAACGCTCTCCACGGCGTCTCCAGACTCTGTCACATGTGCTCAGTGTGAACCTGCTTTCGTTGGTGAAGAGCACAGGGCGCCAGTGGTGAATTTGCCAATCTTGGTGTTGCACGTCCTGCACGGTGTTGGGCTGTAAGCACAACCCCCACCTGTGGACGTCGTGCCCTCATACCACCCTCATGGAGTCTGTTTCTGACCGTTTGAGCAGACATATGCACATTTGTGGCCTGCTGGAGGTCATTTTTCAGGGCTTTGGCAGTGCTCCTCCTGCTCCTCCTTGCACAAATGCGGAGGTAGCGGTCCTGCTGCTGGGTTGTTGCCCTCCTACGGCCTCCTCCACGTCTCCTGATGTACTGGCCTGTCTCCTGGTAGCGCCTCCATGCTCTGGACACTACGCTGACAGACACAGCAAACCTTCTTGCCACAGCTCACATTGATGTGCCATCCTGGATGAGCTGCACTACCTGAGCCACTTGTGTGGGTTGTAGACTCCGTCTCATGCTACCACTAGAGTGAAAGCACCGCCAGCATTCGAAAGTAACCAAAACATCAGCCAGGAAGCATAGGAACTGAGAAGTGGTCTGTGGTCACCACCTGCAGAACCACTCCTTTATTGGGGGTTTCTTGCTAATTGCCTATAATTTCCACCTGTTGTCTATTCCATTTGCAAAACAGCATGTGACATTTATTGTCTATCAGTGTTGCTTCCTAAGTGGACAGTTTGATTTCACAGAAGTGTGATTGACTTGGCGTTACATTGTGTTGTTTAAGTGTTCCCTTTATTTTTTTGAGCAGTGTATATCTCGGAGAAAAGAAATCTCAGGAAATATACAGAGCCTTCTTTAAGTATTTAGACCCCTGGACTTTTTCCATATTTTAGTACGTTATAGCCTTATTCTAAAATGGATAGGATTGTGTCGAGGCACATATTTGGGAAACATTTCTGCAGCATTGAAGATCTTCAAGAACACAGATCTCTAGAGTTCCTCTGCGGAGATGGGAGAACCTTCCAGAAGGACAACCATCTGTCGCACTTCACCAAACAGGCCTTTATGCTAGAGTGGCCAGACAGAAGCCACTCTTCGGTAAAAGGCACATGACAGCACGCTTGGAGTTTTCCAAGAGGAATCTAAATACTCTCAGACAATGAGAAACAAGATTATCTGGTCTGATGAAACCAAGATTGAACTCTTAGGCTTGAATGCCAAGCCTCACAACTGGAGGAAACCTGGCACCATCCCTACAGTGAAGCATGGTGGCAGCATCATGCTGTGGGGATGTTCTTCAGCGGCAGGGACTGGGAGACTAGTCAGGATTTAGGGAAAGATGAACGGAGCAAAGTACAGAGATCCTTGATGAAAACCTGCTCCAGAACACTCAGGACCTCAGACTGGGGTGAAGGTTCACCTTCCAACAGGACAACGACCCTAAGCACACAGCCAAGACAAGGCAGGAGTGGCTTCGGGACAAGTCTCTGAATGTCCTTGAGTGGCTCGGCCAGAGCCCGGACTTGAACCCAATCGAACATCTCTGGAGAGACCTGGAAATAGCTGTGCAGCAACGCTCCCCATCCAACCTGACAGAGCATGAGAGCATCTGTAGAGAATGGGAGAAACTCCCCAAATGCAGGTGTGCCAAGCTTGTAGCGTCATTTCCAAGAAGACTCGATGCTGTAATCACTGCCAAAAGGTGCTTCAACAAAGTACTGAGTAAAGGGTCTGAATACTTATGTAAATGTGATATTTCTGATTTTTAAATTAGCAAACACTTCTAAAAACCTGTTTTTGCTTTGTCTTTACGGGCTATTGTGTGTAGATGAGGGGGGGAAACAATTTCATACATTTTAGAATAAGGCTGTAATGTAACAAAATGTGCTAAAATTCAAGGGGTCAGACTACTTTTTATTACACACATTTAACCCCTTTTTTTGGGGAGGCACAAAACTACCTCCATGCAAGCTCTGGAGCAAAACACCACAGATTGTGAGAATTTCATATTTCCATAGAGTGGTCATATTAGTTTTGTAGGCCAAACCAGTCAGATGTTACAGATGTTTCCATGAGAACACTGATTTTCAGGGTCTGAGAAACACCACTGTAGCTTGGTGACCTTCCACCTCAGATGCGGAAGGCTGCCATAGGATTGAGACGCAGCCCATGCAACAAAAAAAACTATACCTCAAGCTTAAACTGACAGATTTTGATGGGGATTTTTGTTTTTAAACTTAGTTTGACACACCAATAGACTCTAAGGGGTTTTAATAGGGTGATGGGCCACCACAAGAACAGCTTCAATGCACCTTGGCATAGATTCTACAAGTGTCTGGAACTCTATTGGAGGGATCCAACACCATTCTTTGACGAGATATTCCATAATTGTGTGTATTTTTGATGGTGGTGGAAAACGCTGTCTCAGGCACCACTTCAGAATCTCCCATAAGTGTTCAATTGGGTTGAGATCTGGTGACTGATACACACCCTTTAAACCCCCTATGCTCCTTTGAGATGCATCTTTCAAGTCACTGAGGTCCCTTCTTCTAGCCAGGGTAGCCAAAATAATGGGCAACTGGGCATTTTCATACATGACCCTAAGCATGATGGGATGTTAACTGCTTAATCAACTCAGGAACCACACCTGCTTTCAATATACTTTGTATCCCTCATTTACTCAAGTGTTTCCTTTATTTTGGCAGTTACATGTGTGTCGATGTGGTGTTGACTATTTGGCCATCGTTATGTAAACAGTCATTGTGCTTAGGTCTTATAAACACTTCTGCACATTTGTTGCATGCACATGTGAACAATGTAGCCCCGTTATTATATCAAAATGCTGAACAGTGTTACAGTACCATGATTGGACAGGTAAGATCACATCAAGTAAACATTTTTATCTGAATAAATGTGTCTATCATAGAAAATCTATTGAATCCTTCAATACAAAAGAGAAACCATGAAACTTTCCAGTGCACAACCAAGCCCCTCCTCCTCCTCTCTGCAGGCAGCATTGTATTTTGTCAGTCCAATACAACAAAATGGTCTTGTCATATAACAGGTGTTTTGCTGTGAGACAGAAGCTAGTGAAAAATCACAGGAAGCCAACAGAGGACAGATGTGCAATTATACTATTTTTACTGCCAGGAGCACAGTATGTGAGAGGGGAATTAGCATCACACCTGTGTATAATTGGCTAAATTAGCTTGTATAATGCCAGCTCTGAATAGTGGTGGACTTCAGGGGGAGGTGTGTGCAATGTTAGAAATCCAGGGTGTTGTTTAGACTCCCGTAGGAAACTTTTCAGGGGAGGAGAGTAACGGTCTGTAATCTTGAGGCTCGGGGCAAAGGAACACTTGTGTGTCCTCATAGTGGTGTTGACAAACAAGGTAAATCAGTTCAGTTAGCCGTACAGTAATGCTCATGTTACACGTCAGAGGGAGAGAGGCTATATAGTTCAGTGTTTGAGACGCATAAACTGAGTCTCATTACAATATACCATGCCTCGCTTTTAGTCCTTCTGTAGCTCAGTTGGTAGAGCATGGCGCTTGTAACGCCAGGGTAGTGGGTTCGATCCCCGGGACCACCCATACGTAGAATGTATGCACACATGACTGTAAGTCGCTTTGGATAAAAGCGTCTGCTAAATGGCATATATTATATTATTAAATGAATCAGACTATGCATAGTCCGCCTGTAGAATATTGCCATGGATTCATGGCATGTTCTAGTTAATGTGTAGGGTGGCTACTGTACATCATCTGGTCAATGCAGTAGGTGAAAAACTGAAGGAGGGACAGGGAGGGGAGATCATTATAGTATTATCTTATATTAGAATGGGACTTACATCCTTTACTTATGGAGGTGCAATGTGCCAGACGATGGCATGCCATAGCTCTCTGTTGTTCATGACTGAATGGGAATGGGACATGACAGGCAGGGAAACCTGGACATATCTCTGACTTTCCTCAGCTACATTTTGTTCAAGTGATGTTTATGAATTTGCAAAAGCTCAATCTTGCCAAAGATCATTTTTTGGTTAATTCTGATCAAACATCTCAGATTATGCACACACAAAAATGACACTTTCAGAAACTTAACCCACCCTATTTTATAATGTGACAAAGAAAATTGTGAAAAGAGGATATTCTGATACAGTATTCCAGTTTAACATTTTTCAAACATCCTTAAAAAAAACGAATGGACCTTGACACTTTCAAAAGCCTGAAATAAAACTAACTATCAAAAGGAATTTATTGTCTACTAGCGCCATCTATTGGTGCAGTGAGACCAAAACCTTTAGCGATACGGAGTTAATCGTTTCAGTCCACCAGATGCAGAACATAGCCTTATGTATGAAAATACAATTAATTTAATCATAAAGACGTTATGGAGCTCTATAAAGCAATGTATTCTGAAAGCATAGACAATTTTTGTTTTATGTAACCTGGTGGCCCCAGATACGTTTTTGTTATTTAATCATATGCTCGTAATTGAATTCAATATTTCCCTTGACATGTGCACCACATCAATACTTTTCCCAGTACCAGTATTTCAGACAAACATGTTTACCTGAATAAACCTATATAAAAAGACCAGAGTACGCCTGTGAATCAAGTATACTTAGAACATTGTATATTCTAGATAGAAAGTCATAGGGCCTATGTCTCCGTTTGTTTTGTTGCTTCAGAGCCAGCTTAGGGACCCTATTTATTTGTATGAACTCAGTCAGGGTGTCAACTTACTGTTGAGAGTTGGAAAAGTAGAATACACAAGGTGCAACTTTGAAATTTGGTTGTGCATCAGCAATTTTTCTGTTATGTCAGTCACTCAATTAGCCATGTTAGCTAACAATTTTTAGATTGGTAAGTCGGTAAGTTAGCTGGCTAGACCATCTAAATCATGGCCAAATACCAACAAGACACATGCCCAGGACCCACATTGAATTTGTTAGTCACTGTCACTCATATATCATTAACATGGCAAAATGGTTAGAATTGCAGGAAAATCACTTTAAAACTTAAACAATTTCTCCACCCCATGGCAAAATGGGGGGGGGGGTCACTAAAATGTTTTGCCTGCGAGGAGGAGGGGGAAGCCCCCTAGCGAAATCTTGCTTATGGCCCCAAAAGACTAGAACCGGCCTAGCCCAAGATGTGCTCTTAATGAGCCTGCCATTACTCGTTATGTCTTTGGAACCAAACGTCAATAGATTATCAATTGCGATAAGGTGCTCGAAACATAAAGCCCTTTACTTTCACATCACATCAAAATAATCTCACAAATGTAAAATATACACTTCCTGTACACCAGTGGTGTTCGGTGCCGTTTAAGATGAGGTGAGGATTATTTATTTATTTTGAGCATGGCCTTGTTTCCATTACAGCATACTGGATGACTGTCATTGTTATATTCCATTCACCCAGCTCAATGTAACATCGATAGGTTTAGGCGACTACATGATACTCACATTTTCTCTGTACCCATCATGAGGTTGCTACAACCTTGCCTATGGATGAAAGTTTACAACGTCACGGTGACAGACAGTGACACATTTAATACTGCCTTGCACACTCTTGCCTGCATCTAGCTGATCTAGGGTGTAATCATTAGTCCAACAGTTGAAAATTAGAGTTTCTATTGGGCAAATTCAGGTATGTTTATCCTTCTTTCGTTTAAAAAATGTTTTTAACAGAATCGGCGGAATGAGTACACCCCTGATCACACGCAAACACAGTTCACTTTGATAGCAGCCACATAAAAACAGTACGATCACTTTGCTTGTTGTGTATATATATAAAATTCCTTATCGTAACTATCTACACGCTCTCCTCCTCACCTTTTCCCTTCGCTTGTGGACTTCAGTGCACAACACATCAGCTGTCTGTGAGCAGGCAAAAAATAAATTTTTTAAGCCAAACCTTCATATTATGACCGCTAACCACTACACACAGCCTACATCGTTGTCACGTCATAGTCAACATACTAGACCTATCGCATTAGTAACCACCTACAATTATGCAGTACCTTGTACAGTCAGAAAGCAGTTTAGCAGCTACACCGGCAGGCCACAGCGGCAATACATAAATCAAACCAAAAGCTTACCTTGACTTGGAAGAGTTCCGGTGTTGGATAGCCATAGCCGGCTGGCTAACATAGCATCCCTCTCTGAGCCAGGTAGGATAAACTAGGTAGCTGCATTCACTAGCTAAGTGAAAGTTTAAAAATAAATAAATAAATACAACCAAATATAGCTAGCTAGCTCTCTCGCTTCTCCTTTTTGTTCAAAACTGTCAAATTGTCATCTTTCACTCTCTGAGTCAACTACTTACATTTTATGCACTGCAATGCTTGCTAGCTGTAGCGTATACTTTCACTACTAGATTAATTCTCGGATCCTTTGATTGGGTGGATAATGTCAGTTCATGCTGCAAGAGCTCTGATAGGTGGGAGGACATCCTCCGGAAGTTGTCATAACTACAGTGTAAGTCTATGGGATGTGTGACAACCATGAGCCTCCTAGGTTTTGTATTGAATTCAATGTACCCAGAGGACAGAAGCTAGCTGTCCTCTGTTTACACCATGGTGCTAACCTATAGAGTGCTGCTGAGGGTTATGTAGGCCTTCATAGTAAAACAGTGTGTTTTAATCAATTATTTGGGGACGTTAATATATTTAGTATAGTTTTAGCTAAAATGTGTAACTCTTTAAACCTGTCACTATTTTCATTTTTATGAAATTCCCTTGAGATATGGCCGTGTGTGACACTAACCCTATAAAAATGTGTATCATTTTTTAAATGATTGTTTCTTGCTGGTATGAAAGATAAGCAGTGCTTGATTTGGGCAGGAGTTAACCATAGCTGAGTACCAGCACCTTACATGTTCTACTGCCTGATCTCCTGTTCCTTTTACAGAATATTAGCTCAAACGTATTGTGGAGCTCCTGCACCTAAATATTAACAGTACTGGCACCATATTTCAGTCCGAAATCAAGCACTGAAGATAAGGTCCTTATGCTTCCACAACCGTACCGCAAGCAATGCTTGTTCATGTTCACACCGAGCGTCAGGGCTCTTAACAAAACCCCACCTTACATAAGACGCCTTCGTCCAATGACTTATGTGTAATGTCATGGAACCGAGGGTCACGATCAAGGACTGGAGTCGGCCCTGTATTGCTTACTTAGTCTATATTTCAACATGACTATAATTAAATACAATTTAATGGCTCCCCTCCCAGATCTTGTAGAAACATGAATATCAGTGGACTATATGCATTCGTTTCTGTTTTTATTTACATTTTCAGATAGGCTTTTATTCTGAAAATAATTAGCAGATTCTACCGGAAATCAACGTTGTGACTCTTCCCATTTCCGAATGTTTTGGTTCGGTTTGAAATTTACCCTCCAAAGACGAAGGGCGACGAGGGAAATTTAAAATCATGGAAAACCAAAGAAACTAGATTAAGTCCATATAAATCAAGTAAAAGTAAGATGCACGTTTTCATTCAATGTGTATAGTAGATAACTAGATTTTAGCTATGCAATTCTGTAACAGACTTTATTAATTAGCTAGCTACTTAGCAAGCGAATGTGTTAACATAAGGTGGCTTGTATTTTTGGAGAACACTCGAGAACGTCATTGGGTCATTACACGAATGCGTAGATCTCGTTGCTACTTATATAATACAGATAACGACTATGAGGAAGACTTTTGTAAAAAAAAATATGCATCTAAGCTGAAACTATTTCTAAATGCGCACGCATACCCATAGCACTGGTTCACCGCTCTGGCACGTTTCCCCCCAGTTTTGTTTAGTCATTGTATTCAGTATACTTTCGTAACTCACCAACGTGAAGATATTGCTAGAGTAATTTCAAACTTTTCTCTGTCCACTAAAAACGACTTGGGCATTTTATCAGCTGATGAGCCATCTTTGGCTGTATGGAACTGAACCCTGCAATTCCGGACATTCCCACATGTGGACCCCCCCCCCAAAAAAACAATTAATAATAATAATAATCGCGTATCCCATTGGTTCCCTCATGAACCACACCCCTCGAACATCCCTTTTGTTCCTGCATGACCCCCCCCCCCCCCCCAATGCTCGTGTGAAACTTTTGGAAGTGGGTCAAAAGGGAAATACAAGTATTCTCTTTGAGTTTTATGTGCCCCTGCCTGCTGTGTACCGGTGTCCTCCTTAGGACTAGCTTGCTAAGCTAGCACACTGGGTCCTTCGCTCCCGCCAGCTGAGCACTTGCTCTCGTCATCGTTAACAGAACTGCGGGATAACTGCCGGACAGGCGGGGGCGGTAGCTAGCAACGGTTGTCCACCCCTCTTCTCTGGAGTTTATCCGCGGTTGGCATCCAACGTTATGGTGCATTACTGGATCTAGGTTACTGGACCTATAAAAGGAGGGGTTGAACGCCCAGAATTGCGGGTTGCAGTTACACCCTTCTCGCTGCATGCTCATCCGACATGTGCATGGACCAGAGCTAACATACCTGGAGAGTGGGTCCTGGCCCACCTGCATAAAGTAAACAATGGAGCCAATGTATTCCCAGACAGTTTAATGCAAATAGCTATGATTGTCTGTAGTGCCCAAGGTATGACATTCCATGCAACACTAAGGTATTTGAGGTGAGCTCAATTCAGCTTGTAGTTTGCAGTTTTGGGACTATTCCACTTGTTCCATTCTACAAGGCAAACTAGCATAAGTTAAGCACAGCTCCAGTATTTGACATGTATCACAGTCTGGTATCTTGAAAGTTTGCTGATACAGCTATGACATTTATTTTTCAGGCAATTTTCACGTGAAGAATCTAGGTCCTCTTACTATTAAAAATGAAGAGGAGGATTCGGAGATCCGAGCAGGAATACTTAGACTGTGAGTAATCAGCATGAAGGCCACTATGTTGTTGTAGTATAACATTTGATCACTTTTTTTCAACACTTTGACTTTGATGACAATGGTGAGAACACACGTAATCAAACCACCCTACCCAAAAGTTAAGGTACTTGTTTATTTACATTGAACTTGAAATGTCTTCTTTCTATTTTAAGGTTGTGCACTTTGTAAATGCAGTGAGAATTGTCCAGACAAATATGGCGAGAAGATCACACTTAAGTCACAGGAACTCACTGTGCACTACTTTTGCCTGGTAAGAGAGAGAGCGAGAGAGTGTGTGTGTGTTAGAATTACTCATTGTTCATGAATTATGGCCTAGCTCAAACCAGAATATCTTGTTATTGCGGAATACTATTACTCAAACAGTAATAGTTTTTGTTTTATCATTCAGTTGCTTACTGAAGGGACCTTAAATGTCAGAATGTTTACAATGTCAGATGAAAGGTGGCAACTTAAATTCCCTGGTTTTCCAGGAATCTTGGTTAGAGGACTGGATTTTCTGCTTATTCCCTCCTTATTCCGGCAGTCCTCCAACCGGGATTTCCGGGAAACCAGGGAATTTATTGAAAGTTCCTGTAATTTTCCAATCCTATTCAGAGGTTTTAATATTCCAGCTGATGTCAAGCGGAGTGTATCAGCGTGGAGAGGAAAATGAAGGCATCTATGGCTTCTTGGTGGATGATATCAAACAGGAGGTTCGCAGATCCTCCAGACTAGTAAGTCAGTGTGTTCATTCATATTGAGGGCGTATTTATTTATCCTACTTTCATTATAGGCAATGTACCATTTAGCCCTTGATTATGACTCGACAGTCTACCTCTGAAAATAACATATCGTTTCAAGTTGTATTGTCACATGCGCATGTGCAGTGAAATGCCTTTCTTGCGACCTCAACCCAACAATGCAATAGTCAATAACATTGTAATACAACAAATAACCTAAGTTAGATCAAAAACACAAGAACTAGAAATAAGAATATGAAAAAGTAAGTAAGAATACTATAAATAGGGTCAGTCAGTTCCAGGACCATATCTACAATGTGTAGGGAAACTGGAGTGATAGCTGTAGATCAGGGTTCTGGTGGCCTGCATTTGATTTTATTTGGCCCAAGTTTTCTGAGCAAGACAATTATTATGTTTTAGGCAAATATACAGTACCAGTCAAAAGTTTGGACACACATACTCATTCAAGGGTTTTTCTTTATTTGTACTATTTTCTACATTGTAGAATCATAGTGAAGACATCAAAACTCTGAAATAACAAAGGTAGGGGTGGTATACAGAAGATAACCCGTAAAAGACAGAGTTCATATTATTGCATGAACAGCTCAAATAAGCAAAAATAGTCCCATCATTACTTTACATTACTTTACGACATGAAGGTCAGTCAATCCAGAAAAAGTCAAGAACTTTGAAAGTTTCTTCAAGTGTAATATTCTCTGTTTCATGGAAACATGGCTCTCTCGGGATATGTTGTCAGAATCGGTTCAGCCACCGGGCTTCTCCATGCATCGCGCCGACAGAGATAAACACCTCTCTGGGAAGAGGAAGGACGGGGGTGTATGCTTTATGATTAACGACTCATGGTGTAATCATAACAACATACATGAACTCAAGTCCTGCTCACCCAACCTAGAATTCCTTACAATGAAATGCTGGCCATTTTACCTACCAAGAGAAATGTTGTCAGTTATAGTCACAGCTGTGTATATTCCCCCTCAAGCGAACACCAAGACGGTCAACAAGGAACTTCACTGGACTCTGTAAACCATATATCCGGAGGCTGCATTTATTGTAGCTGGAGATTTTAATAAAGCAAATTTGTGAACAAGGCTACCTAAATTCTATCACTATATTGATTGCATGACTCGCAGGGTTAATACTCTCGATCACTATTACTCTAACTTCCGCGATGCATATAAAGCCCTCCCTTCGGCAAATCCAACCACGATGTCATCTTGTTCGTTCCGTCTTATAGGCAGAAACTCAAACAGGATGTACCAGTGACGAGAACCATTCAACGCCGGTCTGACCAATCGGAAGCCACGCTTCAAGATTGTTTTGATCACGCGGACTGGAATATGTTCCGGTCAGCCTCAGAGAACAACATTGACTTATACGCTGACTCTGTGAGTGTGTTTATTAAGAAATGCATTGGAGATGTTGACTATTAACATTTACATTTAAGTCATTTAGCAGACGCTCTTATCCAGAGCGACTTACAAATTGGTGCATTCACCTTATGACATCCAGTGGAACAGCCACTTTACAATAGTGCATCTAAATCTTTTAAGGGGGGTGAGAAGGATTACTTTATCCTATCCTAGGTATTCCTTAAAGAGGTGGGGTTTCAGGTGTCTCCGGAAGGTGGTGATTGACTCCGCTGTCCTGGCGTCGTGAGGGAGTTTGTTCCACCATTGGGGGGCCAGAGCAGCGAACAGTTTTGACTGGGCTGAGCGGGAACTGTACCTTCTCAGTGGTAGGGAGGCGAGCAGGCCAGAGGTGGATGAACGCAGTGCCCTTGTTTGGGTGTAGGGCCTGATCAGAGCCTGGAGGTACTGAGGTGCCGTTCCCCTCACAGCTCCGTAGGCAAGCACCATGGTCTTTTAGCGCATGCGAGCTTCAACTGGAAGCCAGTGGAGAGAGCGGAGGAGCGGGGTGACGTGAGAGAACTTGGGAAGGTTGAACACCAGACGGGCTGCGGCGTTCTGGATGAGTTGTAGGGGTTTAATGGCACAGGCAGGGAGCCCAGCCAACAGAGAGTTGCAGTAATCCAGACGGGAGATGACAAGTGCCTGGATTAGGACCTGCGCCGCTTCCTGTGTGAGGCAGGGTCGTACTCTGCGGATGTTGTAGAGCATGAACCTACAGGAACGGGCCACCGCCTTGATGTTAGTTGAGAACGACAGGGTGTTGTCCAGGATCACGCCACGGTTCTTAGCGCTCTGGGAGGAGGACACAATGGAGTTGTCAACCGTGATGGCGAGATCATGGAACGCGCAGTCCTTCCCCAGGAGGAAGAGCAGCTCCGTCTTGCCGAGGTTCAGCTTGAGGTGGTGATCCGTCATCCACACTGATATGTCTGCCAGACATGCAGAGATGCGATTCGCCACCTGGTCATCAGAAGGGGGAAAGGAGAAGATTAATTGTGTGTCGTCTGCATAGCAATGATAGGAGAGACCATGTGAGGTTATGACAGAGCCAAGTGACTTGGTGTATAGCGAGAATAGGAGAGGGCCTAGAACAGAGCCCTGGGGGACACCAGTGGTGAGAGCGCGTGGTGAGGAGACAGATTCTCGCCACGCCACCTGGTAGGAGCGACCTGTCAGGTAGGACGCAATCCAAGCGTGGGCCGCGCCTGAGATGCCCAACTCGGAGAGGGTGGAGAGGAGGATCTGATGGTTCACAGTATCGAAGGCAGCCGATAGGTCTAGAAGGATGAGAGCAGAGGAGAGAGAGTTAGCTTTAGCAGTGCGGAGCGCCTCCGTGATACAGAGAAGAGCAGTCTCAGTTGAATGACTAGTCTTGAAACCTGACTGATTTGGATCAAGAAGGTCATTCTGAGAGAGATAGCGGGAGAGCTGGCCAAGGACGGCACGTTCGAGAGTTTTGGAGAGAAAAGAAAGAAGGGATACTGGTCTGTAGTTGTTTACATCGGAGGGATCGAGTGTAGGTTTTTTCAGAAGGGGTGCAACTCTTGCTCTCTTGAAGACGGAAGGGACGTAGCCAGCGGTCAGGGATGAGTTGATGAGCAAGGTGAGGTAAGGGAGAAGGTCTCCGGAAATGGTCTGGAGAAGAGAGGAGGGGATAGGGTCAAGCGGGCAGGTTGTTGGGCGGCCGGCCGTCACAAGACGCGAGATTTCATCTGGAGAGAGAGGGGAGAAAGAGGTCAGAGCACAGGGTAGGGCAGTGTGAGCAGAACCAGCGGTGTCGTTTGACTTAGCAAACGAGGATCGGATGTCGTCGACCTTCTTTTTAAAATGGTTGACGAAGTCATCTGCAGAGAGGGAGGAGGGGGGGAGGAGGATTCAGGAGGGAGGAGAAGGTGGCAAAGAGCTTCCTAGGGTTAGAGGCAGATGCTTGGAATTTAGAGTGGTAGAAAGTGGCTTTAGCAGCAGAGACAGAGGAGGAAAATGTAGAGAGGAGGAAGTGAAAGGATGCCAGGTCCGCAGGGAGGCGAGTTTTCCTCCATTTCCGCTCGGCTGCCCGGAGCCCTGTTCTGTGAGCTCGCAATGAGTCGTCGAGCCACGGAGCGGGAGGGGAGGACCGAGCCGGCCTGGAGGATAGGGGACATAGAGAGTCAAAGGATGCAGAAAGGGAGGAGAGGAGGGTTGAGGAGGCAGAATCAGGAGATAGGTTGGAGAAGGTTTGAGCAGAGGGAAGAGGTGATAGGATGGAAGAGGAGAGAGTAGCGGGGGAGAGAGAGCGAAGGTTGGGACGGCGCGATACCATCCGAATAGGGGCAGTGTGGGAAGTGTTGGACGAGAGCGAGAGGGAAAAGGATACAGGGTAGTGGTCGGAGACTTGGAGGGGAGTTGCAATGAGGTTAGTGGAAGAACAGCATCTAGTAAAGATGAGGTCGAGCGTATTGCCTGCCTTGTGAGTAGGGGGGGAAGGTGAGAGGGTGAGGTCAAAAGAGGAGAGGAGTGGAAAGGAGGCAGAGAGGAATGAGACAAAGGTAGACGTGGGGAGGTTAAAGTCGCCCAGAACTGTGAGAGGTGAGCCGTCCTCAGGAAAGGAGCTTATCAAGGCATCAAGCTCATTGATGAACTCTCCGAGGGAACCTGGAGGGCGATAAATGATAAGGATGTTAAGCTTGAAAGGGCTGGTAACTGTGACAGCATGGAATTCAAAGGAGGCGATAGACAGATGGGTAAGGGGAGAAAGAGAGAATGACCACTTGGGAGAGATGAGGATCCCGGTGCCACCACCCCGCTGACCAGAAGCTCTCGGGGTGTGCGAGAACACGTGGGCGGACGAAGAGAGAGCAGTGGGAGTAGCAGTGTTATCTGTGGTGATCCATGTTTCCGTCAGTGCCAAGAAGTCGAGGGAGTGGAGGGAGGCATAGGCTGAGATGAACTCTGCCTTGTTGGCCGCAGATCGGCAGTTCCAGAGGCTACCGGAGACCTCTGGAACTATACCCAAACCAGAAACTATAGCTGAATGGCGGCATTCGCACAAACTAAAAGCGCGATCCACCGCATTTAACCATGGAAAGAGGTCTGGAAATATGGCTACATTTAAACGGTGTAGTTATTCCCTCTGCAAGGCAATCAAACAACCGAAATGCCGGTACAGGGACCAGGTGGAGTCGCAATTCAACGGCTCAGACACAAGACGTATGTGGCAGGGTTTACAGGAAATCACGGACGTCAAAAATAGCCACGTCACAGATACCGACATCACACTTCCAGACAAACTAAATACGTTATTTGCCCACATTGATGATAATAGTGTCACTGTCACGACTTGCTAACAAAGATTGCGGCCCCCCCTCTACTTCTCAGTGGCTGACGTGAGTAAAATATTTAAACTTTTTAACCCTCGCAAGGCTGCTGTCCCGGACGGTGTCCCTAGCGCGTCCTCAGAGCATGCGCAGACCAGCTGGCTGGTGTGTTTACGGACATATTCAATCGCTCCCTATCGCAGTCTGCTGTCCCCACATGCTTCAAGATGGCTACCATTGTTCCTGTACCCAAGAAGTCAAAGTTTGCATACTGCCCCAACGGGTCCACAGATGACGCAATCGCCATCACACTGCACAGTGCCCTATCCCATCTGGACAAGAGGAATACCAATGTAAGAATGCTGTTCCTGGGTCTCAACCCCTCCCTGTGCAACTGGGTTCTGGACTGTCTGATGGCCGCCCCCAGGTGGTGAAGATGGAAAAAACGTCCCCACTTCGCTGACCCTTAACACTGGGGCCCCACAAGAGTGTGTGCTCAGCCTTCTGTGAAGGCTTTCCACTAGATGTTGGAACATTGCTGCGGGGACTTGCTTCCATTTAGCCACAAGCATTTGTGAGGTATGGCACTGATGTTGGGCAGTTAGGCCTGGCTCACAGACTGCGTTCTAGTTCATCCCAAAAGTGTTTGATGGAGTTGAAGTCAGGGCCCTGTGCAGGCCAGTCAAGTTCTTCCACACCGATCTTGACCAAATCCATTCCTGTATGGACCTGATTTGTGCACTGGGGCAGTGCCATGCTGAAACAGGAAAGGGCCTTCCCCAAACTGTTGCCCCAAAGTTGGAAGCACAGAATCGTCTAGAATGTCATTGGAGTGTATGCTGTGGTGTTACGATTTCCCTTCTCTGGTCTAAAGGGCCTTGCCCAAACCATGAAAAACGTCCCCAGACCATTTTCCTTCTCCAGCAAACTTTACAGTTGGCACTATGCATTCGGGCAGGTAACGTTCTCTTGGCATGTGCGGCTACTTGACCATGGAAACCCATTTTAAAAAGCTCCCGACTAACAGTTTTTGTGCTGACTTTGCTTCCAGAGGTAGTTTGGAACTCTGTAGTGAGTGTTGCAACCGAGGACAGACAGTTTTTATGCGCTTCAGCACTCAGCAGTCCCGTTCTGTGTGCTTGTGTGGCCTATGACTTTGCGGTTAAGCTGTTTTTTTCTCCTAGACGTTTCAACTTCACAATAACAGCACTTACAGTTGACTGGGGCAGCTCTAGTAGGGCAGAAATTTGACGAACTAACCTTTTGGAAAGTGGCATCCTGTGACGGTGCCACGTTGAAAGTCACTGAAATCTTCAGTAAGGTCCTTCTACTGTCAATGTTTGTCTATAGGGATTGCATGGTCGATTTTATACACCTGCCAGCAACTGGTGTGGTTGAAATAACCGAATCCACTAATTTGAAGACGTGTCCACATACTTTTGTATATACATTGCCTTCGGAAAGTATTCATTCCCCTTGACTTTTTCCACATTTTGTTACCTTACAGCCTTTTTCTAAGTTGTTTTCCTCATCAATCTACACACAATACCTGATAATGACAAAGAATAAACAGGTTTTTAGACATTTTTGCTAATTTATATATATTTCTTTAACTGAAATATCACATTTTCATAAGTGTTCAGACCCTTTATTCAGAACTTTGTTGAAGCACCTTTGGCAGCGATTACAGCCTCGAGTCTTCTTGGGTATGACGCTACAAGCTTGGTACACCTGCATTTGGGAAGTTTTTCCCATTCTTCTCTGCAGATCTTATCAAGCTCCGTCAGGTTGGATGGGGAGGTTTGCTGCACAGCTATTTCCAGGTCTCTCCAGAGATGTTAGATCGGGTTGCAGTCCTGACTCTGGCTGGGCAACTTAAGAACGTTTAGAGACTTGTCCCGAAGCCACTCCTTCGTTATCTTGGCTGTGTGCTTAGGGTCGCTGTCCTGTTGGAATGTGAACCTTCGCCCCAGTCTGAGGTTGTGAGTGCTCTGGAGCAGGGTTTCATGTAGGATCTCTCTGTACTTTTCTCTGTTCATCTTTGCCTTGATCCTGACTAGTCTCCCAGTCCCTGCCGCTGGAACACATCCCCACAGCATGATGCTGCCACCACCATGTTTCACCGTAGGGATGGTGCCAGGTTTCCTCCAGACGTGATGTTTGGCATTGAGGCCAAAGAGTTCAATCTAGGTTTCATCAGACCAGATAATCTTATTTCTCATGGTCTGAGAGTCTTTAGGTGCCTTTTGGCAAACTTCAAGTGGGCTGTCATGTGCCTTTTACTGAAGAGTTGCTTCCGTCCAACCTCTACCACAAAGGCCTGATTGGTGGAATGTTGCAGAGATGGTTGTCCTTCTGGAAGGTTCTCCCATCTCCACAGAGGAACTCTGGAGCTCTGTCAGAGTGACCATCGGGTTCTTGGTCACCTTCCTGACCAAGGCCCTCAGTTTGGCTGGGCGGCCAGCTCTAGGAAGAGTCTTGGTTGTTCCAAACTTCTTGCTGCAGACATTTTTTTGTACTCTTCCCCAGATCTGTCTCGACACAATCCTGTCTCTGAGCTCTACGGACTATTCCTTCGACCTCATGGCTTGGTTTTTGAACTGACATGCACTTGTCATCTGTGGGACCTTATATAGACAGGTGTGTGCCTTTCCAAATGATGTCAAATCAATTAAATTTACCACGTGTATCAAGTTGTATAAAAATCAAGGATTATCAATGATGCACCTGAGCTCAATTTAGAGTCGCATAGCAAAGGGTCTGAATACTTATGTAAATAAGGTATTTCTGTGGAAAAAGTCAAGGGGTATGAATACTTTCTGAAGGCACTGTATGATGTATGCATAGGGGTGAGGTGACTAGGCATCAGGATACAGTGGCTTGCGAAAGTATTCAACCCCTTGGTATTTTTCCTATTTTGTTGCCTTACAACCTGGAATTAAAATGTATTTTTGGGGGGTTTGTATAATTTGATTTACACAACACGCCTACCACTTTGAAGATGCAAAAATGTTTTTATTGTGAAACAAACAAGAAATAAGACACACAAAAAAACAGAACTTGAGCATGCATAAATACCCCACATAGTCAATACTTTGTAGAGCCACCTTTTGCAGCAATTACAGCTGCAAGTCTCTTGGGGTATGTCTCTATAAGCTTGGCACAATCTAGCCACTGGGATTTTTGCCCATTCTTCAAGGCAAAACTGCTCCAGCTCCTTCAAGTTGGATGGGTTCTGCTGGTGTAGAGCAATCTTTACAAGTCACACCACAGATTCTCAATTGGATTGAGGTCTGGGCTTTGACTAAGCCATTCAAAGACATGTAAATGTTTCCCCTTAAACCACTTGAGTGTTGCTTTAGCAGTATGCTTAGGGTCATTGTCCTGATGGAATGTGAACCTCTGTCCCAGTCTCAAATCTCTGGAAGACTGAACGGGTTTCCCTCAAGAATTTCCCTGTATTTAGCGCCATCCATCATTGCTTCACTTCTGACCAGTTTCCCAGTCCCTGCCGATGAAAAGGTGGTGGACCCCTTGCTTAGTGGTGTTGCAGACTCTGGGGCCTTTCAGAACAAGTGTAAATATTCTGAGATCATGTGACACTTAGATTGCACACAGGTGGACTTTATTTAACTAATTATGTGACTTCTGAAGGTAATTGGTTGCACCAGATTTTTATTTAGGGGCTTTGTAGCAAAGGGGGGAATACATATGCACGTACCACTTCAGTTTTTGAATTTTTTTGAAACAAGCTATATTTTTTTTCATTTCACTTCACCAATTTGGACCATTTTGTGTATGTCCATTACATGAAATCCAAATAAAAATCTATTTAAATTGCAGGTTGTAATGCAACAAAATAGGAAAAATTCCAAGGGGGGTGAATACTTTTGCAAGGCACTGTATATGATAAACAAAGTTGCAGCAGCATATTTAATTATTGTATGTGAGGCTATAGTCAGTATAAATGTATGTGCATATTATGTGTTTGTGAGCAAATGATGGAGTGAATCTTTGTGTGTTTTGGGGTGTCAGTGTGCGTGAGTGTGTATGGCCCTTTGAGTGTGCGCAGAGACAGTGATAGAAGCTGTTCAGGAGCCTGTTGGTGTCAGCTGTACGACTTTTTGAGGATTTGAGGGCCCGTGCCAAACCTGAGGGGGAAGAGTCGTTGTCATGCCTTCTTCATGACTGTGTGTGGACCATTTTAAGTCCTTTGTGATTTGGACAACAAGGAACTTGAAGCTCTTGACCTGCTCCACTGTAGCCCCATCGATGTGGTCCACGATAAGCTCCTTGGTCTTACTGACATTAAGGGAGAGGCTGTTGTTCTCGCACCACACTGACAGGTCACTGGTCTACCACTGTTGTGTTGTCAGCAAGCTTAATGATGGTGTTGGAATCATGTGTGGACACGCAGTTGTTGGTGAACAGGGAGTACAAGAGGGGACTAAGCACACACCCCTATGGGTGATGAGTTTTGAGGGGACAATGGTGTTGAACGCTGAGGTGTAGTCAATTAACAGCATTTTCAGATAGGTATTCCTCTTATTTAGGTGGGTGAGGGCAGTGTGGAGTGCAATTGAGATTGCGTCGTCTGTGGATCTGTTGGGGCGGTAATGTAAATTGGAGTGGGTCTGGGATGATGGAGTTGATGTGTGGCATAACCAGCCTCTCAAAGCACTTCATGATTACAGATGTGAGTGCTACAGGGCAGTACTGTAACTTTAGGCTCCTTTAAGAGTACAGGGCTAGGTACCATTCAACCTCTTCAGCTGAGCAGGTACTTTGAGTGATGCTTGTCACCATGGAAATATAGTATAAGACATGCACAATATGTTCTATTTAATTCTGTGCTTTCCATGGCCAACATGGCCTCAGCTGTTTCGGTAGAGGAGAGTTTACGCAGTGGCTTGACACCAGGTAGAGGTCAGGAGCTTGATCACTCACCGAGCAGAAACTTTTCAACTAAGGCTGATAGGCTCACTCAGCACCAACAGTAGTGCTGTCCATACAAGCTATTTAGTATGATTTATGGTTGTATTAGGGTTACCCTAATCCTAGAGCATTTGTCCACTCCAAGACTAAGCGGCACTTCTATTACAGATGTTTTAGATGTTGCCTTAAATCGTTTCTGATTGCTTGGATTCTTGTTCAAAAACATCATTATCATATCCTAAATGTACTTTTTTGCTTTCTGTGTACCCTGTGTTTAGAAATGTGCAGTCTGCAAGAAGAATGGTGCTTCAGTTGGGTGCTACGTCAAAAGCTGCCAGAAGAAGGTCCATTTTCCATGTGGCAAACAACACCAATTCATCTTTCAATTCACAGATTTATTTCCGTAAGTGACGATGATTATATATCACCAGTATGTATTAGAGCTGGGACATAATCCGAAAATGATCAACACCGACATTGCCTTCCTCTTACCGAAGCATTTTGCATATGGCGGTAATTTTGCTACAGAACATTATTGTAGATTGTTCTAAAACCATTATTTGGTCAACAGTAATAGCCTGTGCATTATGTTGATTCCTGATATGAAAGTGTGTATCTACCCCGGTTTCTAGCGACAATATCATATTTAGATTTAGCAATCTAGCTGTCTTTGAGTTGTCATTTCCTCAGTTGGTGAATAATATAGTCTATAGGCCAATATACACAAAGATGTCGGCAAATTCTCTGAAGAGCCTAACATAAATGTGATAATTCTGGATCCTATTTTGACAAGCTGCATATCAAAATATCAATCATGTATTCCCTGGATATGTTAGATGAATTAGCTTTCTGTTTGAATAGTAGGCTCCCATCTCAGGTGTCTAACTTGGCACTGAAAAACCCCATCTAGAGCCCTGCCACTAATGGAAAGTTATTGTTATCTAGTAAAATAGTTAAATGTATTACAATATTACTTTTGATCCATATTGCCCAGCTCTAGTGTGTGTTGTCTAGAGATTCTAAACATAATTGACAGCAGCCATGGCAAACGCAGTAACAGGGGATAATTAGGCTCAGCTCTTGTTTTAGAGATTACAAATATATAATTCATTCAAAAACAGTAAATTCATATTCGCCTTCATCAGAATGAAATTACAGCTGTGCCTATTTTCTCCTTGTGAACATTATTTTTGTTTTTAATTTAATCTTTAACTAGGCAAGTCAGTTAAGAAAAAAATATGATTTACAATGACGGTCTAACAAAAGGCCTCCTTGCGGTAACGGGTGCAGGGGTAAAACATTCATTAAAAATATAGGACAAAACACACATGACAAGAGAGACACCACAAAACACTGCATCAAGAGAGACCTAAGACAACAACATAGCATGGCAGCAACACATGACAACACAGCATGGTAGCAACACAACTTGACAACAACGTTGTTGGTAGCAACACAGCATGGCGGCAGCACAACATGGTAGCAGCACAAAACATGGTACACACATTATTGGGCACAGACAAAGGGCAAGAAGATAGAGACAACAATACATCACGCGAAGCAGCCACATCTGTCATTAACAGTGTCCATGATTGAGTCTTTGGCTACGCCTCTACTTTTAGTTGGTTGAAGTACTCTTATCTCTTGGAAACATTAACAACAAGTCATGCTTTATACCATGGTGCGTCTCTGATTGTATTCCCCCAGGTCCTACTGTAAGGATCACAGTCCCACCCAGTCCTTGCCAGTGTCGGCTTGTGTCAGTGAGCCTATGTCCTGCTCAGTGTGTCTGGACCCCATAGAGCCTGTCCTCTCCTACTCCATTCTCAAGTGTCCTGCCTGCCATGGCAGCTGGTTTCACAGAGACTGCGTGCAGGTAGCTACATCCCAGACTAGCAATGGCCATCTTGGGTGAATATGGGAATACATGATTTTTCATACTACATAAAAGGTGTTGTAACAGTTCCTTGCAATGTGCTACAATGTGCATAACCCTTATTTCTTCCCTCTATATGGCATTACATTTGCATATATGGGCTTTGTGAAGCATCTATGATGGCCGTATAAAGAGTTTATGAAGGCTTGTAAGTGACTACATGCATTCTCTTATTTATTTCCTATGTATTGCTCCAGAACCAGGCTCATAGTGCTGGCATGTTCTTCTTCAGATGCACTCTGTGCAACAACAAGGACATGTTCCAGCAGGAGATGCTCCAGATGGGAGTCCACATACCTGAGAGGTATTATTTACCTTACAGAACATTCTGCCCTAAACCTTTTTAATTGTCTACTGTACTGTGTGGTCCATGCTCTACTTTATGTATGGTCCAGGCTCAACTGTATGTATGGTCCATGCTCTACTGTATGTATGGTCCAGGCTCTACTGTATGTATGGTCCATGCTCTACTGTATGTATGGTCCAGGCTCTACTGTATGTATGGTCCAGGCTCTACTGTATGTATGGTCCAGGCTCTACTGTATTGTGTTTATGGTCCAGGCTCTACTTTATTGTGTTCATGGTCCAGGCTCTACTGTATACATGGTCCAGGCTCTACTGTATGTATGGTCCAGGCTCTACTGTATGTATGGTCCAGGCTCTACTGTATGTATGGTACAGGCTCTACTGTATGTATGGTCCAGGCTCTACTTTATTGTGTTCATGGTCCAGGCTCTACTGTATGCATGGTCCAGGCTCTACTGTATTGTGTTCATGGTCCAGACTCTACTGTATACATGGCCCAGGCTCTACTTAATGTATGGTCCAGGCTCTACGTTATTGTGTTTATGGTCCAGGCTCTACTTTATTGTGTTTATGGTCCAGGCTCTACTGTATGTATGGTCCAGGCTCTACACTATTGTGTTTATGGTCCAGGCTCTACTTTATTGTGTTTATGGTCCAGGCTCTACTGTATGTATGGTCCAGGCTCTACTGTATACATGGCCCAGGCTCTACTGTATGTATGGTCCAGGCTCTACTGTATACATGGACCAGGCTCTACTGTATGTATGGTCCAGGCTCTACTGTATGTATGGTCCAGGCTCTACTGTATTGTGTTCATGGTCCAGGCTCTACTGTATTGTGTTCATGGTCCAGGCTCTACTGTATGTATAGCCCAGGCTCTACGTTATTGTGTTTATGGTCCAGGCTCTACGTTATTGTGTTTATGGTCCAGGCTCTACTTTATTGGGTTTATGGTCCAGGCTCTACTTTATTGGGTTTATGGTCCAGGCTCTACTGTATGTATGGTCCAGGCTCTACACTATTGTGTTTATGGTCCAGGCTCTACTTTATTGTGTTTATGGTCCAGGCTCTACTGTATGTATGGTCCAGGCTCTACTGTATACATGGCCCAGGCTCTACTGTATGTATGGTCCAGGCTCTACTGTATACATGGTCCAGGCTCTACTGTATGTATGGTCCAGGCTCTACTGTATGTATGGTCCAGGCTCTACTGTATGTATGGTCCAGGCTCTACTGTATTGTGTTCATGGTCCAGGCTCTACTGTATTGTGTTCATGGTCCAGGCTCTACTGTATGTATAGCCCAGGCTCTACGTTATTGTGTTTATGGTCCAGGCTCTACGTTATTGTGTTTATGGTCCAGGCTCTACTTATGTATGGTCCAGGCTCTACACTATTGTGTTTATTGGGTTTATGGTCCAGGCTCTACTTTATTGGGTTTATGGTCCAGGCTCTACTGTATGTATGGTCCAGGCTCTACTGTATTCATGGCCCAGGCTCTATTGTATGTATGGTCCAGGCTCTACTGTATTGTGTTTATGGTCCAGGCTCTACTTTATTGTGTTTATGGTCCAGGCTCTACTGTATGTATGGTCCAGGCTCTACACTATTGTGTTTATGGTCCAGGCTCTACTTTATTGTGTTTATGGTCCAGGCTCTACTGTATGTATGGTCCAGGCTCTACTGTATACATGGCCCAGGCTCTACTGTATGTATGGTCCAGGCTCTACTGTATACATGGACCAGGCTCTACTGTATGTATGGTCCAGGCTCTACTGTATGTATGGTCCAGGCTCTACTGTATGTATGGTCCAGGCTCTACTGTATTGTGTTCATGGTCCAGGCTCTACTGTATTGTGTTCATGGTCCAGGCTCTACTGTATGTATAGCCCAGGCTCTACGTTATTGTGTTTATGGTCCAGGCTCTACGTTATTGTGTTTATGGTCCAGGCTCTACTTTATTGGGTTTATGGTCCAGGCTCTACTTTATTGGGTTTATGGTCCAGGCTCTACTGTATGTATGGTCCAGGCTCTACACTATTGTGTTTATGGTCCAGGCTCTACTTTATTGTGTTTATGGTCCAGGCTCTACTGTATGTATGGTCCAGGCTCTACTGTATACATGGCCCAGGCTCTACTGTATGTATGGTCCACGCTCTACTGTATACATGGACCAGGCTCTACTGTATGTATGGTCCAGGCTCTACTGTATGTATGGTCCAGGCTCTACTGTATTGTGTTCATGGTCCAGGCTCTACTGTATTGTGTTCATGGTCCAGGCTCTACTGTATGTATAGCCCAGGCTCTACGTTATTGTGTTTATGGTCCAGGCTCTACGTTATTGTGTTTATGGTCCAGGCTCTACTTTATTGGGTTTATGGTCCAGGCTCTACTGTATGTATGGTCCAGGCTCTACTGTATTCATGGCCCAGGCTCTACTGTATGTATGGTCCAGGCTCTACTGTATTGTGTTTATGGTCCAGGCTCTACTTTATTGTGTTTATGGTCCAGGCTCTACTGTTTGTATGGTCCAGGCTCTACTGTATGTATGGCCCAGGCTCTACTGTATGTATGGACCAGGCTCTACTGTATGTATGGTCCAGGCTCTACTGTATGTATGGTCCAGGCTCTACTGTATTGTGTTCATGGTCCAGGCTCTACTGTATTGTGTTTATGGTCCAGGCTCTACTGTATGCATGGTCCAGGCTCTACTGTATTGTGTTTATGGCCCAGGCTCTACTGTATGCGTGGCCCAGGCTCTACTGTATGTGTGGTCCAGGCTCTACTGTATGTATGGTCTAGGCTCTACTGTATACACGGCCCAAGCTCTACTGTATGTATGGCCCATGCTCTACTGTACTGTATGGCCCATGCTCTACTGTACTGTGTGGTCCAGGCTCTACTGTACTGCATTTATGACCCATTCTCTACTGTACGGTATGTCTTGTCCAGGCTCTACTGTACTGTATGGTCCAGGCTCTACTGTACGGCATGTCTTGTCCAGGCTCTACTGTACTGTATGCTCTACTGTACTGTATGCTCCATGCTCGACTGTACTGTATGCTCAATGTTCTACTGTACTGTGTGGTCCAGGCTCTACTGTACTGCATTTATGGTCCATGCTCTACTGTACTGTATGGTCCAGGCTCTACTGTACTGTATGTCTTGTCCAGGCTCTACTGTACGGTATGCCTTGTCCAGGCTCTACTGTACGGTATGTATGTTCCAGGGTCTCTGTGTGTTCTGTGGGACGTGGTTGACAGCAGTCACAGTACACCAGAAGACGCATTTCTGATCTAACAGTTAAAGTACAAATAAAGTACTGTTGCATTAGTGTTGTGGCGTTATGAGTTTTAACTAAAGTTTTCTGTATGTGTGCCATAGAGATGCAGCCTGGGAGCTGGAAGAAAATGCCTATGGAGAGTTATTGCAGGTGTACCAGCACTGTGATGCCAAAAAATGTCTCTCCCACAGTGGTCGGACATATTCTTCACGCACTGGGTAAGCTCTAATGTTGTGTGTTTGTGTGTGTGGCTGAAATGGTTGACGAACCAAAATGTGTTTATCTCTAAAATTAAATTGGGTCTCACTCATATGTCTTTTTGGTTTTCAGATGGTTTCAAATTCTGCGCTGTGCCCTCTGTGGCTCTAGTGGCACCCATCGAAAATGTGGTTCCCTCAAACTTGACGAGACTAACTGGGCTTGTGAGGACTGTGCAGGATCTGTGGATGGGACAGGTAGGTTATTTGCCGTACTGTGTCTGTTTTGATCTAACTGGGCAGTGAAGTTATGACCAGACCAGTTATGATTGGAATGAAGAACTGCTTTTATTGTCTTTATAAAGTCTATTCTCTCTCTGATAATCATTGTTATTTCTTGTTTAGCTTCACTCCCCAGACACACTGACTCTCCACAGCCCGGTGGGCAGAGAAGAAGCAGGACTTCTAAAAGGAGTCTCACACTGACCCCTCGCCAATCACCCATAGTCTGTAAAAGGTACAGTACATTATTGTTTAGTTTTTTTTTTTCACATAAAAATCCTTGGAGCCTTTCAGCCAGTCTATTGATAGTGACCACACATTGCACCTGGGGGCATGGCATCAAAACCTGAATGGCACGGCTTCAAGCCTCGACTGTGCCGCTTTCCATTCCAAGTCCACTCTCTCCCCATCTCAATAACTTAACCATTGTATCTATCAATAAAAACTATCAAATACATTTAGAAAAATACTTCAAATTTTTTGTACTTGGCATCATATACCAAGTCCAAATGTTTTCTAGGGGACTTGTTTTTTGGTCTTACCTTATATGTTGTGCCAAGAACACATTGGAGATAAACGTAGATTATTTCATGATTGGCAGGCCATTTTTGTTGGGAGGCTCTGCTAGAGAGATCCTACAGGAGCTTGCCAGTCAGACATCACAGCACCAACCATCCATGCCAGTGGTGGTGAATGGAAACAAGGTCCTGGAGGCTGCCATGGAGCTAGTGAAGAGGAGTGACTTCAACCCGTCCCATGCCCTTGCAGTGAGATTCACAAGCAGCAAGCACAGTTCCAGCCCAGACATCTGCCCTGGCAACACCCGGCACTTCCTCAGGCTCCTGGTGCAGCAGCTCCAGAACACTGTCTTTGAAGGTCCGGATGGTGCCAAGACCCTGACCCTCGATGCAAGAGGTAGGTCAATACCACCCCCATACAAAACACTCTCCAGCTTTCAGTCATAAACTGACGCTAGCACCATCACTTGCTTGTTGCTAGAAGTTTTGGGTCATGAACTCACATTCATAGTAACATTTGGGAGTTACAGTTGAAGTCTGAAGTTTACATACACCTTAGCCAAATACATTTCAATTCAGTTTTTCACAATTTCTGACATTTAATCCTTGTAAAAATTCCCTGTCTTGGGTCAGTTAGGATCATCACTTTATTTTAAGAATGTGAAATGTCAGAATAATAGTAGAGAGGATGATTTATTTCAGCTTTTATTTATTTCACCACATTCCCAGTGGGTCAGAGCTTTACATACACTCAATTAGTATTTGGTAGCATTGCCTTTAAATTGTTTAACTTGGGTCAAACGTTTCGGGTAGCCTTCCACAAGCTTCCCACAATAAGTTGGGTGAATTTTGGTCCATTCCTTCTGACAGAGCTGGTGTAACTGAGTCAGGTTTGTAGGCCTCCTTACTCGCATGCACTTTTTCAGTTCTGCCCACAAATGTTCTATAGGATTGAGGTCAAGGCTTTGTGATGGCCACTCCCAATACCTTGACTTTGTTGTCCTAAAGCCATTTTTTCACAACTTTGAAAGTATGCTTGGGGTCAATGTCCATTTGGAAGACCCATTTGCGACCATGCTTTAACTTCCTGACTGATGTCTTGAGATGATGCTTCAATATGTCCACATACTTTTCCTCCCTCATGATGCCATCTATTTTGTGAAGTGCACCAGTCCCTCCTGCAGCAAAGCACCCCCACAACATGATGGCTGATTTCTTTTGATTTTCCCATGATGTCAAGCAAAGAGGCACTGAGTTTGAAGGTAGGCCTTGAAATACATCCACAGGTACACCTCAAATGATGTCAATTAGTCTATCAGAAGCTTCTAAAGCCATGACATCATTTTCTGGAATTTTCCAAGCTGTTTAAAGGCACAGTCAACTTACTGTATGTAAACTTCTGACCCACTGGAATTGTGATACAGTGAAATATTCTGTCTGTAAACAATTGTTGGAAAAATGACTTGTGTCATGCACAAAGTAGATGTCCTAACTGACTTGCCAAAACTATAGTTTGTTATCAAGACATTTGTGGAGTGGTTGAAAAACGAGTATTAATGACTCCAACCTAGTGTATATAAACTTCCGACTTATTATCAAATACCGGGGGATGTGGTTTCGATCTGTTTTCAACTTCTCTCAGTGCTTGAATTGGACTGAAATAGGTGCCGGTACTCATTTTGGGTTCTGTGTATATTTAGGTGCTGGAACTCCACAATACTTTGGGCTAATATTCTATAAGAGGAACAGGAGCTCAAGTAGTAGAACATTTGAGGTGCTGGTACTCAGCTCTGGGGAGCTCCTGCCCAAGTCAAGTGCTGGCTTCTCTATGTTGTCTCATTTCTATGTCCTGTTTCCTAGCTCTGAGGGAGGACGTCTACTTTGACGTGGGGTGTCTTCTGTCCCTGAGTCTGGTCCACGGGGGACCTCCTCTGGGCTTCTTCTCCAGGGCTCTCTACCTGTGTCTGTTCAACTTCCCTAGGGATACACCTCTCACTGTGGAAGACATGGGCAGCACTGTATTCACAGACAAAGTCAAGAAGGTACATATTTTAACATGTCTCTTTCCTCTCTTAGATGCTGAATAGATTTATTTAGTTGGACCTTCTAATGTTACAAAGGCCTTAAAGGATTGGTTCACAATTTTGAACCAAATCTCTATTTTCGATGGAAATGGCGTATTGTTGAAGGGTCCTGACGCTTTTTTGCGATTTCACTTGTTTTTGAGAAACTGTCCCCACACGCAATATACTTCCTCACTGCTCGTTCTGCAATATGGGGGCTATGGAAAAATATGAACAAGGGTTCCAAAAACACCCAAATACTTCCTTTTGGAAAGGTTCTTCTCTGTGTAGCCCCGCAGAACAGCCAGTAAGGGGAGAACGCTCGAATCAAACAAAATGGAACATAACTTTGCTAATAAATTCTGAGTTACCCAATTTCATGTGTACAACATCTAAAGACCCGTATCACTATAGTGAGAGCTTTGCCGTTGCTAAAAGAACATATTTGGGTGTTTTTGGAGGCTTGTTCACATTTTTCCGTAACCCCATAATGCAGAACGAGCAATGAGGAAGTCTATTACAAGTCGGGATAGTTCCTCAAAACCAAGTAAAATTGCTAAAAAGTGTCTGGACCCTATAGCATGCCATTTACATCAAAAATAAAGATTTGTTTCAAAAATTGTTAACCAATCCTTTAACTCATACGACATCTCTTTTGGTTCAGATTCAGGAATCCAAGTCCTTGGAGGAATTGAGAGAGGCAATGGAGTCAGCTTCAGAATACCTGGAAGTGGCTGGGTGCACAAGACCAGTTGAGAGCCTTTCGGACAAAGATATACTCGTTAAAGACATTGTAAGCTTCCACCTAATAACAAGAATGCAGTTACCCGTCCAAAGGTTTGTATGTCTATGGGTATTTCCTTTAGAAAAAGGGTGCCTTTTTGACTCTGTTTCACATTCAACATGTTTTATCATTGCTCAAACATATTTTAAACTGTCACTAGTATTCTACTGTAACTGTGTTTGAAACATTGTAATCCTGGTTTCTGTTAAATATATTTTGTTTAACTTTGTGTTTGTAGGTTCTGTGAGGGTCTGAAAACCCTTGGTCTGTTTGACCAGGTCCAGATGTTTCCAGGAGCCTTTGTTGGTCTGTTCTGTTCCTCTCATGACAAGCTGACTGCTGACACCATGGCAGCTCTCTTCACTGTTCAGTTTTCAGACCAGGAAGAGACCGCAGGGAAGGAGACCACTGTGGTCACCTTTTGGAGACATTACCTATTGGAGTGTGAAGGTATTTGACCTCTAATGACTCAATTATTGAAGTATTTATTTGATCATTTAAGATATACACTACTGTTCAAAAGTTTGGGGTTACTTAGAAATGTCTTTTTTTTTAAAGAAGAGCACATTTTTTTGTAACATCAAATTGATCAGAAAGAGTGTAGATATTGTTAATATTGTAAATTACTATTGTAGCTGGAAACAGCAGATTTTTTTATTTAATATCTATCTACGGCGTACAGTGACCCATTATCAGCAAACATCACTCCTGTGTTCCAATGGCACGTTGTGTTAGCTAATCCAAGTTTATCATTTTAAAAGGCTAATTGATCATTAGAAAACCTTTGAATGGTGTTTTGCGTGTACAATTTAATGAAACTGCCAGTTGAGGACTTGTGAGGCATCTGTTTCTCAAACTAGACATTCTAATTTACTTGTCCTCTTGCTCAGTTGTGCACCGGGACCTCCCACTCCTCTTTCTATTCTGGTTAGAGCCTGTTGGCACTGTTCTGTGAAGGGAGTAGTACACAGCGTTGTACGAGATCTTCAGTTTCTTGCCAATTTCTCGCATGAAATAGCCTTCATTTCTCAGAACAGGAATAGACGGACAAGTTTCAGAAGAAAGGACTTTGTTTCTGACCATTTTGAGCCTGTCATCGAACCCACAAATGCTGATGCTCCGGATACTCATCTAGTCTAAAGGCCAGTTTTATTGCTTAAGTAATCAGTTTTCAGCTGTGTTAACAGAATTGCAAAATGTTTTTCTAATGATCAATTAGCCTTTTAAAATGATAATCTTGGATTAGCTAACACAACGTAACATTGGAACACAGGAGTGATGGTTGCTGATAACGGGCCTCTGTACGCCGATGAAGATATTCCATTACAAAATCTGCCGTTTCCAGCTACAATTGTTATTTACAACATTAACAATGTCTACACTGTATTTCTGATCAATTTGATGTCATTTTAATGTACAAAATGTTTTACATTTTCTTTCAACAACAAAGACATTTCTAAGTGACCCCTAATTTTTGAACGGTAGTGTACATATCAAGCCAAGAAGAACAAGCCGTATAGACAGTGTACTACTATTACAATGATATTCAGTAAAACTAACACAATCACATGGATGTCCCCGCCTGTCTCCATATATTACCCATCATCACCAGTCTCTGTTCTCTGGTTTCAGTTGGCAGATGTGCAACATCGCTAGAGGACGTGCTCATCTTTGCCACCTCAGCTGATGTGGTACCAGCTGTAGGGTTCAGCCCCAGCCCTACCTTATCCTTCCTACATCCACTGGACCCGGCCGGGGCCTTCCCTGTGAGCCAGCCCAGCTCCAACCGCCTCCTGCTGCCGGTGGTACCTTCCTACCAGGCCTTCAAGAAGCACATGGAGTATGCAGTGTGCCAACTCACAGTCTTGCAGATCATTTGATCACAGACACACAGACAGTATTGATCTATATAAGCTCAACTTTAATAGACTGTCAATGAACTTGTAGGACACATTTCATTTGGATTCTGTACTTCAGTTGATATTTACTCACGTCATAGAGTTTAAGGTTTGGGTAGGGTATTTCCACCACGACAGAGCTAATGCGTTTTGTATTATAGGCTTTAGCTGTTGACTTTTAGAAACTATTTTACACTAATTGAATTGTTAGAAAGAGCATTAGTTTATGTGCTACAATTGTTTGAATGGTCTTTTATTTGTTTGAATGATATGTTTGGTATGAAATATTTGTTTCTTTCTCTTTTGGGATTCTCTTTGACATATTTTATGTTGTACATACTGAAGTGTGTGTCAATATTTTCTGTAAAGTTCTGTTAATTATATGCTACATTTTCTATTTCTGTGATTGTTCTGTTTTTTTATGTACTTTTCAGGTTGCATGCCTCATTTGTTTTGGCTTTGTATGTTTTTTTCTATGTTTATTGACTTCATTCTCAAGCATTTTACTCATGCCAAATTAAACATTTGCATTTACTCTCTGAAATATTCCTGCGATGGTCGATTCCCCCCCACATCAGTATTCAAAATGCATGGGATAAGTGCATTTCAGTAGACCCTATTACTTTGCCATCATCTTTCCTAGTGAGGATTTGGGAATCCTAATTGAATCAAGCAGACCAGTGATGTAGATTTGATTTCCTATTTACAATCTAAGAGTAAAGTAGGGGCTACTCCATCAAAATGTGTAATAGCAAAGCCCAGGTACACCCTCATGTTCATGTACATGATGCCGTTCAAAACAACTCTTGAGTTCGGAAATCTTTGACTTCCCAAAACAACTGGGAACTGGGGGAAAAGAAACAAGCTCCGACTAGGAAAAATACACTGCTCAAAAAAAATAAAGGGAACACTTAAACAACACAATGTAACTCAAGTCAATCACACTTCTGTGAAATCAAACTGTCCACTTAGGAAGCAACGCTGATTGACAATAAATTCCACATGCTGTTGTGCAAATGAAATAGACAACAGGTGGAAATTATAGGCAATTAGCAAGAAACCCCCAATAAAGGAGTGGTTCTGCAGGTGGTGACCACAGACCACTTCTCAGTTCCAATGCTTCCTGGCTGATGTTTTGGTCACTTTTGAATGCTGGCGGTGCTTTCACTCTAGTGGTAGCATGAGACAAAGTCTACAACCCACACAAGTGGCTCAGGTAGTGCAGCTCATCCAGGATGGAACATCAATGCGAGCTGTGGCAAGAAGGTTTGCTGTGTCTGTCAGCATAGTGTCCAGAGCATGGAGGCGCTACCAGGAGACAGGCCAGTACATCAGGAGACATGGAGGGGGCCGTAGGAGGGCAACAACCCAGCAGCAGGACCGCTACCTCCACCTTTGTGCAAGGAGGAGCACTGCCAGAGCCCTGCAAAATGACCTTCGGCAGGCCACAAATGTGCATGTGTCTGCTCAAACGGTCAGAAACAGACTCCATGAGGGTGGTATGAGGGCCCGACGTCCACAGGTGGGGGTTGTGCTTACAGCCCAACACCGTGCACAATGTTTGGCATTCGCCAGAAAACACCAAGATTGGCAAATTCGCCACTGGCGCCCTATGCTCTTCACAGATGAAAGCAGGTTCACACTGAGCACATGTGACAGAGTCTGGAGACGCCGTGGAGAACGTTCTGCTGCCTGCAACATCCTCCAGCATGACCGGTTTGGCAGTGGGTCAGTCATGGTGTGGGGTGGCATTTCTTTGGGGGGCCGTACAGCCCTCCATGTGCTCGCAAGAGGTAGCCTGAACACCATTAGGTACCGAGATGAGATCCTCAGACCCCTTGTGAGACCATATGCTGGTGTGGTTGGCCCTGGGTTCCTCCTACGGCTAGACAATGCTAGAGCTCATGTGGCTGGAGTGTGTCAGCAGTTCCTGCAAGAGGAAGGCATTGGATGCTATGGACTGGCCCGCCCGTTCCCCAGACGTGAATCCAATTGAGCACATCTGGGACATCATGTCTCGCTCCATCCACCAACGCCACGTTGCACCACAGACTGTCCAGGAGTTGGCGGATGCTTTAGTCCAGGTCTGGGAGGAGATCCCTCAGGAGACCATCTGCCACCTCATCAGGAGCATGCCCAGGCGTTGTGGGGAGTTCATACAGGCACGTGGAGGCCACACACACTACTGAGCCTCATTTTGACTTGTTTTAAGGACATTAGATCTAAGTTGGATCAGCCTGTAGTGTGGGTTTCCACTTTCATTTTGAGTTTGACTCCAAATCCAGACCTCCATGGGTTGATAAATTTGATTTCCATTGATAATTTTGGTGTGATTTTGTTGTCAGCACATTCAACGTTCTGCTGCCTGCAACATCCTCCAGCATGACCATGTTTGGAGGAGGGTCAGTCATGGTGTGGGGTGGCATTTCTTTGGGGGGCCGCACAGCCCTCCATGTGCTCGCTAGAGGTAGCCTGACTTCCATTAGGTACAGAGATGAGATCTAATTTATCTGACCCTAGCTATCTACATGTTGGGGGAAAAACGATCTGCCACGACGACCAACCAGTTTGCGAGAAAAGCAATGCTAAGCTAACTTACTAGCTGGCTAATTAACTTTACAATAGTATTATAAAACAGCAAGAAGTCGCATGGCTAGCATAAACGTACCTCTACTCTTGAATTCACTAGACACTGATGTGGCTGTCGCCGGACACACTGAAATACAACTAGACAGACTGCTATGTTCCCCCTCATTTCCCCTCATTAAAATGTGAATGGGTATCTAACAGTAGCAAGTTAACTATTTCACTCATCTAACGATTTCATAATTTCACTCAACATTGAGTGGCAGAAATGGTATAGCAAAGTCCCAGTTACCCCAGACCTGTGCAATGTTTAGTGGGGCAAAATTGGTGGCTGGGGCGCCAGGTGGTCTAGTGGTTAGAGCGTTGGGCTAGTGACTGAAATGGCATATATTATTATTATATTAAGATCGAATCTCCTAGCTGACAAGGTACAAATCTGTCATTCTGCCCCTGGTCAAGGCAGTTAACCCACTGTTCCTAGGACGTCGCTGACTTGCCTAGTTAAAGTAAAGTAAAATAAACTGTCCCATGGGTTCTTCCATGTCCCCAGCTGCCTTGAAGCGCATGCTGAATTTCAATGCTCCTCCTTTGAAAAACACTGCTGCTGAGCCAGTATGGAAGGTGCTGATCTACGACAGGTGTGGCCAGGACATCATCTCCCCTCTACTGGCAGTCAAGGAGCTACGGGACATGGGGATCACGTTGCACTTGTGAGTAGGCCTAACTCACAATTTGACATCACTGTTAATAATCTCCTTCACAAAAGGTACATTTAGAAAAAGCTAAAATCATGATATGCCAGACAAATCATTTATTAGGCTGTAAAGACATTGAACCTTTTTGTGTAACAATCCATCAACTCTGGAGTATTTTGGTAATGAAGGAGCTGTGTAGTATATTTCAAAGGACAACAACAGTTTTGAGAAAAGGAATTTGTGTCAATACTGAATTGAGCAATTGCAAATAAGTCCACACACACACAGCATTGACTTGGTGTCAATCAATAGAGGATACAGTCATCTAGAAAGCTCCTCAATGTATTTTATCTTTCTCTATAGGTTGCTTCATTCAGACAGAGATCCCATCCCCGATGTGCCAGCCATCTATTTTGTGATGCCGACAGAGGAGAACATTGACCGGATATGCCAAGCAAACATCCCTCACTCAGAACTTCATCCTGACGTCGTCAGATATGTTTAAACGCTGGATAGGCCAGATGATAAGGATACATGTCTTTGGCCACAGAGTCTATGAATTTGGTGGCTTTGCCCAGATAAAATGATTTGTTGTCCAAACGTAACATCCCAGACATGTAACATCCTACTTACTAGTCAGTATATTGTTCCATTCCGTTGTTTTGTCTCTCTTTCTCGGGACCTTCGTAGCCAGCTTAGTCTTACTATTTTAACTTCATCTCAGCCATATCCAGAAGTAAACTAGAGGATATTGCCAGTGCAGCTCTCTCAGCCAATGCTATCACACAGGTTACCAAGGTGAGTCTACAACACACTAGTTTACCACTCTGCCAGTCTGCATCTCAAATGGTACCCTATTCCCTATATGCTGCACTACTTTGTGCCTGTGGTGAAAAGCAGTGTACTATAAAGGGGGGGTAGTGTGCAATTTGGGACTCAGGTCCAGTCATTTTCTATAAATCACATCACAGGGTATTTGACAGCCTTTAAGAGTAAGGTCTTTTTTTTGTTGCTTTTGTAGGTGTTCGATCAGTATTTGAACTTCATCACACTTGAAGATGATATGTTCATCCTCGGCAATCAAAATAAAGAGTTAATCTCCTACCATGGTAAATTCATTGGATTCAGAAACGGGGCAAGATTTTATATTGTCAAAATGAAACTAAAGATAACTGTTTTTATTCACATATTACCTTCAGATCGTGTTCTTGATTAGCTGGCATGATTGTATTTGACTTCCTGTTTTCCTATTCCCTTTTGATTAGCAATTAACAAGCCGGACATCATGGACACAGAGATGGAGGCCATCATGGATACGATAGTAGACAGTCTCTTCTGCTTTTTTGTCACTCTGGGTGGGTCCTTCAACACAACGTTATCAATGTCACAATACTATTGAGACTCCTGAGAGAACATTGCTCTGGTATTTCAAAATATACTGTGAGATTATTTTACTCAGGTGGCTATACCATTTCTACCTGCTAGATGGCAGCATTACTACCATTTATTACTCACAATAATCGAAGCAGTACCAAGATAATAGTTATTCTGAGCGAGGAAAGCTGTTTGAAAGTAAAGGGTTTTGTCTTTGACAAAACAAACCCACCTTGCAGTCTGTTAAAATATTCTCAGTTTTATCCTAATGGGATTCAGCCACCACTAGACTCCAGCACATATAGAGAAGCTCTGCTAAACTCTTCAATGCTCTCTATTGGCAGCTCTGCTAAACTCTTCAATGCTCTCTATTGGCAGCTAACAGATGTGTTTTGTTTTCTTAGGTACTGTCCCCATAATCCGCTGTCCAAGAGGGAATGCTGCGGAGATGGTCGCGGTGGTGAGCATCACCCTCCCTCATTTAAAACCATCTGAAGTTTCCTCACCTCAGCCGCTGTCAGGGGCGCAGTCTGTCTGAAAACTCTTTATATTACGTATTGACAGTGCAGAGAGGCCTGGGAGAGTAGTACCCATCCCCCGTGGGCACAGTGAAAGGGGAAATTAGTCATTTGATTACTACCCCAAATCCAACCACCCCCAGAATCTCAGCATTTGCAGGTGGAATGTTGATGCAGTCTGTGGAAGCTGATCCTCCAGGGGCCTTAATGCATGGGTAGAGTGATTCTCCTCTAGTCATGCAACACTGCTAATTGTTCCATGTAGTGCTGTGTTGTGGTGGTGGTCTTAATGCAGGACTGTGTGCTTAGTCTTTATTTGGTTCAGAAGATATAAGGCCTCTTGCCTCGCTAGTAAAGAGACTAAAACATCTTATCCCAGTTTCTCTATTTCAGAAACTTGACAAGAAGCTTGGGGAGAATCTGCGAGACGCCAGAAACAGCCTGTTGACTGGGAACAACATGGGGGCCACCCAGTTCAGGTGGTTCAGGGTGCTGTAGACTAGTAAACTGGGTATGAACCATCAAGAGAGCAGACTAGATGTAGACATTCATCCCATTGTGTACTTTACCATGGAAAGCCTACTCCATTCCATATGACAAACGCATACAATGGCTTCCCACACACACTGTTTCACCATATCTTTGTTTAACTCTGAGGTGTAAATGTGCTCTCCTGCTGTTCTCCTCTCCAGACCCACTGAACAGTTAGCTAGGCCTTCACTAAGTGCTGGATGAAGATTAAACAGTCATGCCTCCTCTGAAAATCTAAGCTGGATCCATTTCAAGTCTTCTTTTGTGGTGGAGCATAGAGAGCCTAGTCAGTGGGGAACTCTGGGTACATATGTCATCCTCCGTTTCATCTCTGTCTGTCTGTCTCTCTCAGCTTCCAGAGACCTTTATTTGTACTTGCTGACCGCAACCTGGATCTTGCCACCCCCCCTCCACCACACATGGACCTACCAGGCCCTCATCCACGACGTGCTGGTAAGACTGACAGGAGGAGCACATCTGTTTGTCGTTCTCCCGCCACAGTGTTATGATGGACTTAACAGACACATCATACACTTTGACAAATCTAAGGGCTTACTAATGAGAAACCTCTACTCTACAGTCTGGACTCATTCCTGGTGAATTGTTGGGTGTATGGTATTTTACACTGAGTCTGAACTGGTCTGCTTAGTAGTGTGAATAGGGTATATACAGTACACCAAGGTGTGTGTGGTTTTTCAAGGTAGCAATCAGATTTAACTTGGAATGTTATTTCTGAGATACTGTAATTACTTTGTGTGTAAAATGAGGTGGAGGGTAAATGTTATGGTATGTGCTCAGTGCAATGACGTGTCAGAGATCATAAATATTAGTGAGGAAACATTTTCCACCATCCGTGCCTTAAAATGATTTGTGGTGTAGAGTGGACCAACCAGTCTCCTATCCAACCATTGGTTTTCAGCATTGTTTGAAACCATTTGTTTTAGCCTCGATATATGTATGACAACGGTTGTTATTTTGAAGGTAGGCTATGATGATGTTAGTAGATATCAATGTTTATTCCCAGAGGTATCTATGGATCAGTATGTTTTCTAATGTTTTGAGTAGAAATATGACCAGACTTCACATCCAATAGGATCTCTGACAGCCAACAAACACAGAGTAACTAGTGTCTGTACCGGTGTCTGTTTATTTGTGTGTCCCCCAGGACTTCCACCTGAACAGGGTTAGTATGGATGAGTCTGTGGGGTCAGAATCCTCTCTTGCCGGAGCCAGACCCAAGAAGAAGAACAAGAAGAGTTATGACCTCACATCAGCCGACATGTTCTGGCAGAAACACAAGGGCAGGTTTGTATTTGCTATGCAACATTTTTACAGCGAAATTAAGGCAGTTACACATTTTTGAAAACATTACAATGCATTCACAACAGATTTCACAACATTAAGTGTGTGCCCGCCGGCCCCTTCTCTACTACCACATATCTACAACACAAAATCCACGTGTTCGTGTGTGTATGTTGTGTGTTTGTATGCATGTCTGTGCCTATGTTTGTGTTGCTTCACAGTCCCCGCTGTTCCATAAGGTGTGTTATCAGTTCATATTTTTTTTCTAGATTTTTACTGCTTGCATGAGTTTCTTGATGTGGAATAGAGTTCCGTTTAGTTATGGCTCTATGTTGTACTGTGCACCTACCCATAGTCTGTCCTGGACTTGGGGACTGTGAAGAGACCTCTGGTCTTGTGGGGTATGCATGGGTGTCCGAGCTGTGTGCCAGTAGTTCAAACCGACAGCTCGGTGCAATCAATACCTCTCACAAATACAAGTAGGGATCTCCTCCACTTTGAGCCAGGAGAGATTGACATATTAATATTAGCTCTCTGCACGTCCAAGGGCCAGCCGTCCTGCCCTGTTCTGAGCCAGTTGCAAGTCCCTCTTTGTGGCACCTGACCACACGACTAAACAGAAGTCCAGGTGCGACAAAACTAGGGCCTGTAGGACCTTCCTTGTTGAAAGTGCTGTTAAGAATGCAGAGTAGCTACTGTTATCAATATGTTTTGACCATGACAGTTTACAATCCAGGGTTACTCCAAGCAGTTTAGTGTCCTCAAATTGCTCAATTTCCACATTCATTATAAGATTTAGTTTGTCCCAAATACAATGTTTTTTAAAAATATTTAAGACTAATTTATTCCTGGGCCTCCCGGGTGGCACAGTGGTTAAGGGCGCTGTACTGCCATCAGAGACTCTGGGTTCGCGCCCAGGCTCTGTCGTAACCGGCAGCGACCGGGAGGTCCGTGGGGCGACGCACAATTGGTCTAGTGTCGCCCCGGGTTAGGGAGGGGTTGGCCGGTAGGGATGTCCTTGTCTCATTGCGCACCAGCGACTCCTGTGGCGGGCCGGGCGCAGTGCGCACTAACCAAGGTTGCCAGGTGCACAGTGTTTCCTCCGACACATTAGTGCGGCTGGCTTCCGGGTTGGATGCGCGCTGTGTTAAAGAAGCAGTGCGGCTTGGTTGGGTTGTGTATCGGAGGACACATGACTTTCAACCTTCGTCTCTCCCGAGCCTGTACAGGAGTTGTAGCGATGAGACAAGCAAGTAGCTACTAAAACAATTGAATACCACGAAATTGGGGAGAAAACAGGGTAAAAAAAAAAATATTAAAAATATAAAAATACTAATTTATTCCTTGCCACCCATTCTGGAACTGACTGCAGCTCTTTGTTAAGTGTTGCAGACATTACAGTTGCTGATGTGTATAGTGTTGAGTCATCCACATAGATAATGTCGTTAGTAAAGATGGAAAAAAGTAAGGTGCCTAGACAGCTGCCCTGGGGAATTCCTGATTACATTTACATTTAAGTCATTTAGCAGACGCTCTTATCCAGAGCGACTTACAAATTGGTGCATTCACCTTATGACATCCAGTGGAACAGTCACTTTACAATAGTGCATCTAAATCTTAAAGGGGGGGGTGAGAGGGATTACTTATCCTATCCTAGGTATTCCTTAAAGAGGTGGGGTTTCAGGTGTCTCCGGAAGGTGGTGATTGACTCCGCTGTCCTGGCGTCGTGAGGGAGTTTGTTCCACCATTGGGGGGCCAGAGCAGCGAACAGTTTTGACTGGGCTGAGCGGGAGCTGTACTTCCTCAGTGGTAGGGAGGCGAGCAGGCCAGAGGTGGATGAACGCAGTGCCCTTGTTTGGGTGTAGGACCTGATCAGAGCCTGGAGGTACTGAGGTGCCGTTCCCCTCACAGCTCCGTAGGCAAGCACCATGGTCTTGTAGCGGATGCGAGCTTCAACTGGAAGCCAGTGGAGAGAACGGAGGAGCGGGGTGACGTGAGAGAACTTGGGAAGGTTGAACACCAGACGGGCTGCGGCGTTCTGGATGAGTTGAAGGGGATTAATGGCACAGGCAGGGAGCCCAGCCAACAGCGAGTTGCAGTAATCCAGACGGGAGATGACAAGTGCCTGGATTAGGACCTGCGCCGCTTCCTGTGTGAGGCAGGGTCGTACTCTGCGGATGTTGTAGAGCATGAACCTACAGGAACGGGCCACCGCCTTGATGTTGGTTGAGAACGACAGGGTGTTGTCCAGGATCACGCCAAGGTTCTTAGCGCTTTGGGAGGAGGACACAATGGAGTTGTCAACCGTGATGGCGAGATCATGGAACGGGCAGTCCTTCCCCGGGAGGAAGAGCAGCTCCGTCTTGCCGAGGTTCAGCTTGAGGTGGTGATCCGTCATCCACACTGATATGTCTGCCAGACATGCAGAGATGCGATTCGCCACCTGGTCATCAGAGGGGGAAAGGAGAAGATTAATAGTGTGTCGTCTGCATAGCAATGATAGGAGAGACCATGTGAGGTTATGACAGAGCCAAGTGACTTGGTGTATAGCGAGAATAGGAGAGGGCCTAGAACAGAGCCCTGGGGGACACCAGTGGTGAGAGCGCGTGGTGAGGAGACAGATTCTCGCCACGCCACCTGGTAGGAGCGACCTGTCAGGTAGGACGCAATCCAAGCGTGGGCCGCGCCGGAGATGCCCAACTCGGAGAGGGTGGAGAGGAGGATCTGATGGTTCACAGTATCGAAGGCAGCCGATAGATCTAGAAGGATGAGAGCAGAGGAGAGAAGAGTTAGCTTTAGCAGTGCGGAGCGCCTCCGTGATACAGAGGAGAGCAGTCTCAGTTGAATGACTAGTCTTGAAACCTGACTGATTTGGATCAAGAAGGTCATTCAGAGAGAGATAGTGGGAGAGCTGGCCAAGGACGGCACGTTCAAGAGTTTTGGAGAGAAAAGAAAGAAGGGATACTGGTCTGTAATTGTTGACATCGGAGGGATCGAGTGTAGGTTTTTTCAGAAGGGGTGCAACTCTCGCTCTCTTGAAGACGGAAGGGACGTAGCCAGCGGTCAGGGATGAGTTGATGAGCGAGGTGAGGTAAGGGAGAAGGTCTCCGGAAATGGTCTGGAGAAGAGAGGAGGGGATAGGGTCAAGCGGCAGGTTGTTGGGCGGCCGGCCGTCACAAGATGCGAGATTTCATCTGGAGAGAGAGGGGAGAAAGAGGTCAGAGCACAGGGTAGGGCAGTGTGAGCAGAACCAGCGGTGTCGTTTGACTTAGCAAACGAGGATTGGATGTCGTCGACGTTCTTTTCAAAATGGTTGACGAAGTCATCTGCAGAGAGGGAGGGGGGAGGATTCAGGAGGGTGGAGAAGGTGGCAAAGAGCTTCCTAGGGTTAGAGGCAGATGCTTGGAATTTAGAGTGGTAGAAAGTGGCTTTAGCAGCAGAGACAGAGGAGGAAAATGTAGAGAGGAGGGAGTGAAAGGATGCCAGGTCCGCAGGGAGGTGAGTTTTCCTCCATTTCCGTTCGGCTGCCCGGAGCCCTGTTCTGTGAGCTCGCAATGAGTCATCGAGCCACGGAGCGGGAGGGGAGGACCGAGCCGGCCTGGAGGATAGGGGACATAGAGAGTCAAAGGATGCAGAGAGGGAGGAGAGGAGGGTTGAGGAGGCAGAATCAGGAGATAGGTTGGAGAAGGTTTGAGCAGAGGGAAGAGATGATAGGATGGAAGAGGAGAGAGTAGCGGGGGAGAGAGAGCGAAGGTTGGGACGGCGCGATACCATCCGAGTAGGGGCAGTGTGGGAGGTGTTGGATGAGAGCGAGAGGGAAAAGGATACAAGGTAGTGGTCGGAGACTTGGAGGGGAGTTGCAATGAGGTTAGTGGAAGAACAGCATCTAGTAAAGATGAGGTCGAGCGTATTGCCTGCCTTGTGAGGGGGGGAAGGGGGGGAAGGTGAGAGGGTGAGGTCAAAAGAGGAGAGGAGTGGAAAGGAGGCAGAGAGGAATGAGTCAAAGGTAGACGTGGGGAGGTTAAAGTCGCCCAGAACTGTGAGAGGTGAGCCGTCCTCAGGAAAGGAGCTTATCAAGGCATCAAGTTCATTGATGAACTCTCCGAGGGAACCTGGAGGGCGATAAATGATAAGGATGTTAAGCTTGAAAGGGCTGGTAACTGTGACAGCATGGAATTCAAAGGAGGCGATAGACAGATGGGTAAGGGGAGAAAGAGAGAATGACCACTTGGGAGAGATGAGGATCCCGGCGCCACCACCCCGCTGACCAGAAGCTCTCGGGGTGTGCGAGAACACTTGGGTTGACGAAGAGAGAGCAGTAGGAGTAGCAGTGTTGTCTGTGGTGATCCATGTTTCCGTCAGTGCCAAGAAGTCGAGGGACTGGAGGGAGGCATAGGCTGAGATGAACTCTGCCTTGTTGGCCGCAGATCGGCAGTTCCAGAGGCTACCGGAGACCTGGAACTCCACGTGGGTCGAGCGCGCTGGGACCACCAGATTAGGGTGGCTGCGGCCACGCGGTGTGGAGCGTTTGTATGGTCTGTGCAGAGAGGAGAGAACAGGGATAGACAGACACATAGTTGACAGGCTACAGAAGAGGCTACGCTAATGCAAAGGAGATTGGAATGACAAGTGGACTACACGTCTCGAATGTTCAGAAAGTTAAGCTTACGTAGCAAGAATCTTATTGACTAAAATGATTAAAATGATACAGTACTACTGAAGTAGGCTAGCTGGCAGTGGGTGCGTTGTTGACACTACACTAATCAAGTCGTTCCGTTGTGTAATAGTTTCGACAGTGCTGCTATTCGGGGGCTAGCTGGCTAGCTAGCAGTGTTGTTTACGTTACGTTGCGTTAAAAGAACGACAATAGCTGGCTAGCTAACCTAGAAAATCGCTCTAGACTACACAATTATCTTTGATACAAAGACGGCTATGTAGCTAGCTATGTAGCTAGCTACGATCAAACAAATCAAACCATTGTACTGTAATGAAATGAAATGAAAATGTGATACTACCTGTGAATGCGACCGGGTTGTGAGTCTATTCGGTAGACGTTGGCTAGCTGTTGGCTAGCTGTCGGCTAGCTGTCGGCTAGCTGTTGGCTAGCTGTCGGCTACCTGGATTATGTTTGAGAGGCTTCTATTAGAAAACACCCTCTGTTTTCTGTTAGACAGGTAACTCTTTATCCACAATATAGCAGGCGGTGTAAAGCCATACAAGTTTTTCCGGCAACAGACTATGATTGATAATGTCAAAAGCTGCACTGAAGTCTAACAAAACAGCCCCCACAACCTTTTTATCATCAATTTCTCTCAGCCAATCATCAGTCACTTGTGTAAGTGCTGTGCTTGTTGAATGTCTTTCTACAAAAGCATGCTGAAAGTTTGTCCATTTATATTGTATGTGGTCAAACACAATTTTTTCCAAAAGTTTACTACGGGTTGGTAAAAGGCTGATTGGTTGGCTATTTGAGCCAGTAAAGGGGGCTTTACTATGCTTAGGTAAGGGAATAACTTTTGCTTCCTTCCAGGCCTGAGGGCTCACTTTCTAGTAGGTTTAAATTGAAGGTATGGCAAATAGGAGTGGCAATATCATCTGCTATTATCCTCAGTAATTTTCTTGTCCAAGTTGTCAGACCCAGGTGGCTTGTCATTGTTGATAGACAATTTTTCTTCCACGCTTACTTTACGGAATTCAAAATTACAATGCTTGTCTTTCATAATTTAATCAGATATACTTGGATGTGTCGTGTCAGCGTTTGTTGCTGGCATGTCATGCCTAAGTTTGTTAATCTTGCTAATGAAAAAAATCATTAAAGTAGTTGGCAATATCAGTGGGTTTAGTGATAAATGAGCCATCTGATTCAATTAATGATGGAGCGGAGTTAGCCTTTTTGCCAAAAATTTAATTTAAGATGCTCCAATGCTTTTTAGTATCATTCTTTGTTTCATAGTGTAGTTTGTTTTATTCAGTTTAGTCACATGATTTCTCAATTTACAGTACGTTTGCCAATTACTTGTACAGCCAGACTTATTTTGCCTAATCCTTCTCAACCATACAATTTTTCAATACCTCATCAATCTATGGGGATTTAAGTTATTACAGCCATTTTCTTAATGTGTACATGCTTATTAGTAACTGGGATAAGCCATTTCATGAATGTGTCAAGTGCAGCGCCTGGTTGCTCATCATTACACACCATGGACCAACAAATATTCTTTACATCAACAACATAGTAATCACTACAAAACTTGTTGTATGACCTCTTCTACACTATATATAGGCCCAGCTTTCTAGATATGGCTACAATATTGTGATCACTACATCTGATGGATTTAGATACCTCTTTCAAACAAATTTCTGCAGATTTAGTAAAGATGTGATCAATACATGTTGATTATTTCAATCTTGTGCTGTTTAACTACCCTGATAGGTTGATTGATAACCTGAACCACTAGTTTCAGTTTGAAGCCTTCTTAGGAACTCGTGATCAATTACTGATTTAGAAGGTAGTCTGCAGGGGATGCTTTATAACTCAGTAGAAACAATCTATTTGGAGCATTGCCGTAGTGAAGTTATTCTTGCTTGAGAGGTCATTTTGACTCTTCCAGCCCGTTCCCAGAGGTGGCTGAGTCTGTACAGGAGGAGTTAGACACATACCGAGCCCAAGAGGACGAGGTGAAACGCCTCAAGAGCATCATGGTAAGCGTGGCACACAGGTGGTTTTATAGAGCTGTTCAACGAAGTAGTCTCACTGAAAACATTAAGACGACACTCACACTTTCATATTCCCTACTAAAACAACTTTCATTTTCTTCTCCAGGGTTTGGAGGGTGAGGATGAGGGACCCATTAGTAGTATTAGTATGTCAGACAACACCGCAAAACTTACTTCAGCTGTCAGGTAAGCATCAATGTAGAATATACAGGATTTATCATTATTATTATTATTATTTATTCATAACGGCACCATTATAGACAGTTCTCTCAGGCCGTACCAAACTGTGTTTCCTCTAACAGCTCTCTGCCAGAACTTCTGGAAAAGAAGAGGCTGATTGACCTCCACACTAATGTAGCCACTGCCGTTCTGGATCACATTAAGGTCAGTGTTTAGCACGGTCTTGGCCAGACAGGGTGTTCTCTGTGTCTAGAGAGAGAGGGTTCTCTTTATGTCCACAGTGAACAGCGTCCCATTAACACCATTCTCAGATATTGTACACATATGGAAGACTGTTGTGCTGTGCAATCGCAGTTTTACCATCTCATATAAAGTTACTACATCTGTCAAAGGGCTGCCTAAAAATCCTCTTGAACTAATCTACACCTTATGGGATGTATCCACAGAGCCGTAAACTAGACGTGTACTTTGAGTACGAGGAGAGGCTGATGAGCAAATCCACCCTGGAGGAGTCTTTACTGGACATAATCAGTGACCCTGACGGTAGATGTGCCTCTGTGCTTATCTTACCCTGACGGTAGATGTGCCACTGTGCTTATCTTACCCTGACGGTAGATGTGCCTCTGTGCTTATCTTACCCTGACGGTAGATGTGCCACTGTGCTTATCTTACCCTGACGGTAGATGTGCCTCTGTGCTTATCTTACCCTGACGGTAGATGTGCCACTGTGCTTATCTTACCCTGACGGGAGATGTGCCTCTGTGCTTATCTTACCCTGACGGGAGATGTGCCACTGTGCTTATCTTACCCTGACGGGAGATGTGCCTCTGTGCTTATCTTACCCTTATCTTACCCTGACGGGAGATGTGCCACTGTGCTTATCTTACCCTGACGGTAGATGTGCCACTGTGCTTATCTTACGGTAGATGTGCCCTGTGACGGTAGATGTGCCTCTGTGCTTATCTTTACGGTAGATGTGCCACTGTGACGGTAGATGTGCCTCTGTGCTTATCTTACCCTGACGGTAGATGTGCCTCTGTGCTTATCTTACCCTGACGGTAGATGTGCCTCTGTGCTTATCTTACCCTGACGGTAGATGTGCCACTGTGCTTATCTTGGCCAGAAATGACATGCATCATGCATATGTGTGCTACTTTGTCAAGGGTTGGAAGTACCTGAGATGCCTGTTTTGAAGGTTTGGCAAACAACAGTTTTTCTCTATGTAACAGCGGGAACACCGGAGGACAAGATGAGACTCTTTCTGATTTTCTACATCACAGTCCTGCAGCCCACTTCAGAGGTGAGGCCTGGGCCCCTTCTATCCCTACCCTTAACCTAACCCCTCCTATCCCTTACCCTAACGGTCTAAGCCTAAACTCTGTCCCTGTCAAAAACATACTAGACTCCCATCACACGTTCTGTCCCCATCAAATGCATGCCAAACTAGACTTTATCACAGGTCAGGGGAGGACCCACAGGATGCAGGACCCTCTGTTCGGGAACTCTATGCTGATCCACTGCAGTCATATCAGTATCATGTCCAATGGACCAAAACAACACACTAGCAACCTGAATGGAGACACTTTGTGGTTTCACTGTAGAAATCTTAACAAAAACACAATACACACTTTGAAAAACCTTGGGCTTGGCTTGGATTTAATTATGTAGAACACCATTAAGCAAAACACCAATTCCCAACATTTTCATTTTTCATATGCTTTTCTTCTGACAACATTCAAAATCTTTATTGTTCGATATGACGCATGTAGAGGCAAATTCTAGGAACATTGAAACCTTTGAAGCTGCGGCCAAACATCATTACTCCAAAAATCCAATAATGCTAGCCTGTTCTGTTCTGGGCATCTCAAGGCCCTCTGTATAGGAGACCTTCCGGCTCTCCACAATGACTGGGGGGTCTCTTCAGTGAGATTAGGGCTGATCTAGGATCAGTTGCTCACCCCTGTGAATAACCTTATTCATTATCACCTAAAAGACACAACTGATCCCAGAACAGCACTTCTACTCTGAGGCGCTTTGTTAATATGGGCCCAGGTTTCTGGCTGCGGCTGCAGGCTGGTATCAGTGTTAGGATCAGGCTGTCCTGGAGCATCATGTTGATCAATGGTCTCCCTAACAGCCCTTCTCCTCTGAGACACCATGCTGTTCCCTGGCCTGACAGCTGAAGTCAAGCAGGAAATCATTTTCTACCACTAATGTCTGTGGTATTTCTCCTTTCGTCTCTGTCCCCATGAACCTGAACCCTCCCTGGGTAGATTATCACCATGGGATTACCCTCTCTGGTTCATCCGTCCACTCCTGCTCTTAAGGTTATTTGTTTTCCCTGGCAGATGTGGTGTAACATGGTACATTAAACAGTCTCTGCAATCATTCCATACTATAAAGATGATGCCACCACACACATCACACTTGGCCTCACACTGTTTATGAACAATGGGTGTCGATCCCTTCGGGGTACTAGACCTTGAATGCCTGCTCGATCACTTGTATGTTTTACCTTGCCGAAAACAGGCATTCTTTATGTTCTGTGATGTAGACTGATCTGGACCAATACAAGAAGGCTCTGCTAGACACAGGCTGTGACCTGTCCCCTGTCAACTACATCAAGCAGTGGAAGTAAGTTGGTCCATCAAAGTATGTTTCATACATACAGAACAAAACATAACAGTTAACCACATTTTGTTTTAGACAACAAGCTACTTATATATTGTCTCTTTTATTTTCAGGGCTTTCACTAAGATTGCTGCCACACCATCTAACTATGGGAACAGCGGTGTAAAACCTATGGGGTAAGAGAGAGAGAATGTCCCTTTCTATAGACCACAGTTTTAATCATTATTTAAGCAGATAAGTTATTGAGAACACATTTTTATTTTACAATAACAACATAATCCATGCTAGTTCCATATTCCTAACCCCTGTGTTGACACTCTCCTAACCCCTGTGTTGACACTCTCCTAACCCCTGTGTTGACACTCTCCTAACCCCCGTGTTGACACTCTCCTAACCCCCGTGTAACCCCCGTGTTGACTAACTCTCCTAACCCCCTGTTGACACTCTCCTAACCCCCGTGTTGACACTCTCCTAACCCCCTGTTGACACTCTCCTAACCCCCTGTTGACACTCTCCTAACCCCGTGTTGACACTCTCCTAACCCCCGTGTTGACACTCTCCTAACCCCCGTGTTGACACCCCTCTCCTAACCCCGTGTTGACACTCTCCTAACCCCCGTGTTGACACTGACACTCTCCTAACCCCTGTTGACACTCTCCTAACCCCCGTGTTGACACTCTCCTAACCCCCGTGTTGACACTCTAACCCCTAACTCTCCCCCCGTGTTGACACTCTCCTAACCCCCGTGTTGACACTCTCCTAACCCCTGTGTTGACACTCTCCTAACCCCTGTGTTGACACTCTCCTAACCCCTGTGTTGACACTCTCCTAACCCCTGTGTTGACACTCTCCTAACCCCTGTGTTGACACTCTCCTAACCCCTGTGTTGACACTCTCCTAACCCCCGTGTTGACACTCTCCTAACCCCCGTGTTGACACGGTCTTCCTGTCTCTGTCTCACAGCCTCTTCTCTAGGGTGATGAACTCTGGCTCCCAGTTTGTCATGGAGGGGGTGAAGCACCTGGTGCTCAAACAGCATGTAAGTAGCTCTACACAGAGAGAGAGACACACACAAACACAGAGGGAGAAATGCACACACACAAACACAAACACAGAGGGAGAAATGCACACACACACACAAACACAGAGGGAGAAATGCACACACACACACACAAACACAGAGGGAGAAATGCACACACACACACACAAACACAGAGGGAGAAATGCACACACACACACACACACAAACACAGAGGGAGAAATGCACACACACACACACACAAACACAGAGGGAGAAATGCACACACACACACAAACACAGAGGGAGAAATGCACACACACACACAAACACAGAGGGAGAAATGCACACACACACACACACAAACACAGAGGGAGAAATGCACACACACACACAAACACAGAGGGAGAAATGCACACACACACACAAACACAGAGGGAGAAATGCACACACACACACAAACACAGAGGGAGAAATGCACACACACACACAAACACAGAGGGAGAAATGCACACACACACACAAACACAGAGGGAGAAATACACACACACACAAACACAGAGGGAGAAATACACACACACACACACACACACAGAGGGAGAAATACACACACACACACACACACACAGAGGGAGAAATACACACACACACACACACACACAGAGGGAGAAATACACACACACACACACACAGAGGGAGAAATACACACACACACACAGAGGGAGAAATACACACACACACACACAAACACAGAGGGAGAAATACACACACACACACACAAACACAGAGGGAGAAATACACACACACACACACACAAACACAGAGGGAGAAATACACACACACACACACACAGAGGGAGAAATACACACACACACACAGAGGGAGAAATACACACACAAACACAGAGGGAGAAATGCACACACACACACAAACACAGAGGGAGAAATACACACACACACAAACACAGAGGGAGAAATACACACACACACACACAGAGGGAGAAATACACACACACACACACACAGAGGGAGAAATACACACACACACACACACAGAGGGAGAAATACACACACACACACAGAGGGAGAAATACACACACACACACAGAGGGAGAAATACACACACACACACACAAACACAGAGGGAGAAATACACACACACACACACACAAACACAGAGGGAGAAATACACACACACACACAAACACAGAGGGAGAAAAATACACACACACACACACACTCACAGAAACACACAGGATGAGTAGGAAGATACCGAATGTCTCCTAATCTTACTCCTGCTGAGGCTGGCTGGCCGAGAGACTGGCTGGCCGGCCGAGAGGCTGGCCAAGGAGGGCTCTCATTATGATACTGTCTGTATGTGTGTTTTTTTAAAGTGTCCAGATGTCAATTGGTTTTGATGGGAAGGTTTTTCCTGTTAGTCAGTCTGTAATGAATGATATCATCCGGTGAGCAGAACAGAGTTTGAACGAGTTTCTCTTTCAGAACCTGCCAGTCACACGTATGCTGGACAACCTGATGGAGATGAAGTCCAACCCGGTGAGTCTCCTCCTCTTTTATTCCCTTTTCTCTTCCCTCCTCCTCTGTTCGCTCTTTCTTGTGGACATTCCTCTATGTATTTGTGTTGCACTGTCACATTCAGGAGGGAAGCATGCTCATAATACAGTAGAAAAAAGATGGACAACCTGATTGGAGGCTCATGTACGCAGTCTGAGACCTCTCCAATCATGCCTCCATTCTGTTCAGATCACTTCTGACTGGATATGTGGAGAAACTATTTGTGAAGAATTACTTTTTTAGATACTTAAGCTACTTTGCAAAATGGGGGGGGGGGGGGGTATATTGTCTGATCTGAATGAGTTAAATGTGTCTCACAGGATCCATCCTGCTTGTACAGGAGCTGTGGTTACTAAGAGGAATTGGGTGACCTCTAAGTAATGGAAGAAATTGAGGGTTTCTAGAATTGAGTTTGGTGTACTGATGATATATGATCTGCAGGAGACAGATGACTACAGATACTTTGATCCCAAGATGCTGCGTGGCAGTGAGAGGTAAGACTCCATAAAGAAGTCCAAAGATAGCAGTTACTTAGCTAAGGCCTATACATTTTCTGTGTCTGCAAGATGTTTCTAACACTCCTGCCTTCCAACCAGCTCCATCCCAAGGAACAAGAACCCGTTTCAAGAGGTGAGTCCTGCCATGGTCAGCAGAAAGAGAGACACAAATAGAACCTCCATGTCCAGTAACTGCTGTGGCCCTGAGTACCCTGGACGGTCCTGGCCCTTAGCCTGGCCTGACTGTGTGAAGGGTAGAGTACTAATCTCATCTGTGTGTCCTGACCTGAATCGAGCAGCCTGATGTAGCATTATGGTCTCAAAATGAGACTTTCTCTCCTATTTTAGGCTATCGTCTTCATGGTGGGAGGAGGGAACTACGTAGAATATCAAAACCTAGTGGACTACACAAAGGTAGCTTCTTATTACTCTAAATCTGTTTGTTTTTCAAGAACCTCTTCATATATCCAGTTGAGTTTTTATTGAACCATGTGTATTTTGTGGTACCCTTTTTTAGGCAAAGCCAGGGAAGAGGGTGCTGTACGGATGCAGTGAGCTCTTCAATGCAGGACAGTTCATCAAGCAGGTAGGAGGACCAACAGCCTTTAAAAAAATTCAATAATAATATTTCTAATTATGTATAATTGATCATTATCATTTGATAATATCATGATATTTATCAACAGTAATCATTAACAAGCCCAAAACATAATGTGGAAGGACCACTAGAGGGCAGGCTGGGCTCATGGATAGTAGCCCAACAAAGCATGGGAGACCAGGTAACCAGAGTCAATTAAGCACAGCTGAAGGTACTAATGAGATACTCTCCTTCCCCTATAACAGAGAGAATGGAACCAACAGAAAAGGGGGAAACTATCTCTGGAAGATGGCTACCGAGAGAGAGAAGCTGTGCTGAAAGAACCAGGAAGATGGTGACAAACCCATGATTTATGTTTGTTGTAGTTTAAAGATTATCCTATTGTGTTCTTGTTTCATCTGGAGAAGAAGATGTGTTTTTTTCCTTGGAAGATTTTTCATTGATTATGTTAATGTTTTTGTTGACAAAATACCCTCAATAGAGAACCGTGTTCAATCAGAAAAACCTACTCCTGACTCGTTTATTCCACCTTCCCGCTTTAGAGTGACGCCTAATTACTTGGTACGCTCACATTGGTGGAGGATGCAGGCATTAGGTGGACGAGTGACACAAGGATAAGTGAGTAAATTAATATTCTTCCAGAAGACCCGGAGGAACCATTCAAGAACGATGGATAACGCCCTACTACAACAATTGATCACGGCACAGCAGACAACCATAGAACTCCTGCAACAACAGCTGAGTCGACGAGAAGAACCTAGAGTTAGGCCAAGAGCGGCTGCTCACGCCATCTTATCTCGTCTCTCCAAGGAGGATGATATTGAGACCTTCCTCATGACCTTCGAAAGGACGGCCACCTTGGAAGAGTGGCCGCCCACAGAATGGGCTAGCGCATTAGCTCCTCTTTTGACCGGGGTGGCTCAGGAAGCCTATTTTGACCTGGATTCCCGCGAAGCTGCGGACTATGGGCGACTAAAAACCGAGATCCTGTCCCGGTACCAGCTGACTGCCAGAGATAGGGCTGTAAAGTTCCATCAATGGACCTATACAGCTGATCAACCCGTCCGTGCCCAGATCTTCGCCTTAATACGACTGACAAAACAGTGGCTAGAACCTGGAAAGGGAGTAGGACATGTGATAGAGACTCTCGTAGTGGACAAGATATTGAGAGAATTACCCAGTGACTTAAAAAGGGTTGTGGGGCAAGCCAACCCGTTGTCAGCCGACGAAATAGCCCAGGCGGTGGAAACATATCGGTCTACAGGGGAGTTGTTAAAAAGTGACAAGGAGGAACGGAAGGAGTCGTCCAATCCCGTACCACGACTCACCCCGGCGTGCCCGCCACCGAAACGTCCAAGCCCCCCCCGGAGGTGGGAGAAGTCAGCCACCACACAGCCGGGTCGGTGTTATAAGTGTCAGTCTCCCAACCATTATGCCCCACAATGTCCTAGCAAGGATGAGCCCATGGTCACAGAGTCGTCACTGCCTACCCCCACACATCCCGTTTTGAGGGGGCAGGATCAACACTGTTGGTTAGCAGAGATAGCCCCAGCCTCAGAGATTCCGGTGCGAGTTGAAGGACAAGATGTGGTAGCTATTCTCGACTCGGGAAGTATGGTTACGTTAGTAGAGGAGCGGATGGTGACCTCCGCAACACTGCTACCAGACAAAGTAGCCGTATCCTGTATCCATGGAGACACCCACTATTACCCCACTGTGAATCTGCCTATTCTCACTCCAAAAGGAAGGTGTACAGTCAGGGCAGGGAAAGTGCCCCAGCTGAAGGTGCCATTATTGATCGGGAGAGACTGTCCCCTATATAAGGAGCTTCGGCAGATGACGTTATGCACGGGAAGAAGGGGGACAGGAAAGAAGAGAATCTCCAAGCCCGAGGTAGTAGTACTACAAGGAGACGTAGCCGCGTCCTCGTCCTCTACTGCAGAGGAAGAAATAGCGACCCAACGTTTACGACAGATATTCCAGGAAACCACCGATGAAGACACCTGTGAAGGGTTATACACAACGCAGGAAGGAAGGAGCAACCAGGCACTAAGGGATATATTTGAAGCTCCATCCGAGGAGGGAACCTGGAAGGGATTCTCCTCGGTCTCCCCTGATGGGGATGTGGAACAACCTCCACATCCCTCTACTGAGGTTGACCTGCCCCAGGAATTAAAGGGACAGTTCGGCACCTCGCAGCATAGAGACCCAGACCTAAGGGAGGCCATGAGGAAGGTGAAGGTGATCGACGGGAGGAACGTCGACGGATCAGGTGAGCCCCTCTTCCTTACTATGCAATCAGGCGGGGTCTCTTATACTGGGTCGTACGACGAAGGGGGGAAAACCAGGAATTACTAATGGTGCCTAGACCCTACAGGGATACAGTTCTACAGTTAGCCCATTCCCACGTCCTAGGAGGACACCTGGCACGAGACAAGACTATTGACAGAATCATGCAGAGATTCTATTGGCCCCGTGTCACCCGAGATGTGGCCAGGTATTGTAAGACGTGTGATCAATGTCAACGTACAGCCCCAAGGCCACACCTACGTAACCCTTTGATTCCTCTCCCCATCATAGAGACTCCCTTTGAACGCATAGCTATGGACCTCGTAGGACCCCTCCCAAAATCCGCCAGAGGACACGAGTACATCCTAGTGGTTATAGATTATGCTACCAAGTTCCCGGAGGCCATACCCCTGCGTAACATGTCGTCAAAGGGAATTGCCAAGGAATTATTCCTGATGTTCTCTCGTGTGGGCCTTCCCAAGACGATCTTAACCGATCAAGGAACCCCGTTCATGTCCCGGTTGATGAAGGACTTGTGTCGGTTATATCAGGTTCAACCGATACGTACAAGCATATTCCACCCTCAAACAGATGGGTTGTGTGAACGCTTGAACAAAACAATTAAAAGCATGTTGAGAAGAGTGGTGTCCCGAGACGGGAAAAACTGGGACATGCTCCTCCCACACTTAATGTTTGCCCTGCGAGAAGTACCTCAGGCATCCACTGGATTCTCGCCGTTTGAATTGCTCTATGGCAGACCCTGTCGAGGAATCCTCGACTTAGCCAAGGAGACCTGGGAGACCCAACCATGCCCCTTTCGATCCACAATAGAACACGTTACCCTGATGAGAGACCGCCTGTCAGCAGTGTGGCCCATAGTCAAGGAGCATATGGAGAAGGCCCAAAGGACCCAAGGCCGGGCCTATGATAAATCTGCGACCCCCCGTGAGTTCACCGTGGGAGAGAAAGTGATGGTGCTTGTGCCCACGGCCGAACATCGCTTGCTGGCGCAGTGGAGGGGCCCTACGAGGTAATGAAAAGGGTCTCACCGGTCAATTACCTCATCAAGCAACCTGACAGGAGGAAGAAGGTCCAACTCTATCACATAAACCTGCTGAAGACGTACCATGGACGAGAGGAGGAGGTGGCTTTGATGGCCCTGGAGGGCAAAGAAAAAAAGAGGCTCTACCACAGGTGCGCCGTGGCCAAACTCTCCTACCGGAGCAGTCAAGACAGCTAGATAAGCTGATTATGAACTTTGGTCGAGTATTCTCTCCATTCCCAGGACAAACAGATGTCCTGTTCCACCATATCCACACTGAACCCGGCAAGAAAGTGCATATCCGCCCTTACAGGATTCCTGAGGCTCGCCGAGTCATCGCTAAGAAAGAGGTGAGGGAGATGTTGAGGATGGGCGTGATCGAGCCCTCGACGAGCGAGTGGTCCAGTCCCATAGTCCTGGTCCCCAAAGCCGATGGTAGTATGAGACTCTGCAATGACTTTAGGGGCGTGAATGCCATCTCTACATTCGATGCGTACCCCATGCCCCGTGTGGATGAACTCTTGGAGCGCTTAGGAAAGGCCAAGTTCATCACTACCCTGGATTTGACGAAGGGATATTGGCAAGTGCCGGTGGCTCCGGAGGATCGCTCAAAGACTGCCTTCGCCACCCCAGAGGGGCTTTTCCAGTATGTGAGGATGCCCTTCGGACTGCACGGAGCCGCTGCAACCTTCCAACGCCTCATGGATGCCATTCTACGCCCCCATCAAGAGTATGCAGCGGCGTACATAGACGATGTGGTCATCCACAGCGAGGACTGGGATAGTCACCTCCTGCGATTACGGGCGGTGCTCGTGAGTTTGGAAGCCACAGGGTTGACAGCCAATCCAAATAAATGCTGCCTGGGCCTGTCCGAAGCGGAATACCTGGGGTATACCGTGGGGAATGGGAAAATACGCCCGCAGGCAGAGAAGACCAGGGCAATTCGTGACTGGCCTCGACCCCGGACCAAGCGAGACGTTCGGGCCTTCTTAGGGATAACAGGATATTATCGCCGTTTTATCCCGGGATATGCAACCATTGCCAACCCCTCACAAACCTCATCAGGAAAAACCTGCCAAACCAGGTAGAGTGGAAAGACGAGGCGGAAGAGGCCTTTCAATTGTTAAAAGATGGCCTGTGTTCTGATCCCGTTCTACAGGCTCCGGACTTCTCACAAGAGTTCATTGTGCAGGTCGACGCCTCGGATACCGGGCTCGGGGCCGTACTAGCTCAGGGTGAAGGTGAAGCAGAGAAGCCGATTCTCTTCATTAGTAGGAAACTCAGCGATCGGGAACAGAGGTATGCGACCGTAGAGAAAGAGGCCTTAGCCATCAAGTGGGCCCTCGATTATCTCCGGTACTACCTACTGGGTCGGAGGTTTGCATTAGTTACTGACCATGCGCCCCTCGCGTGGATGGCTGGTAAGAGAAACAATAACAACAGAATAGCCAGATGGTTTTTGTCTTTACAACCGTTCTCTTTCCATGTCATCCACAGGGCCGGATCGAGGAACGGGAATGCAGACGCGCTGTCCCGACGCGACCAAGACGGTGCGTCTGGCGCCCGACCCTCCGGTTCGGTCCTGGGGGGGAAGGTATGTGGAAGGACCACTAGAGGGCAGGCTGGGCTCATGGATAGTAGCCCAACAAAGCATGGGAGACCAGGTAACCAGAGTCAATTAAGCACAGCTGAAGGTACTAATGAGATACTCTCCTTCCCCTATAACAGAGAGAATGGAACCAACAGAAAAGGGGGAAACTATCTCTGGAAGATGGCTACCGAGAGAGAGAAGCTGTGCTGAAAGAACCAGGAAGATGGTGACAAACCCATGATTTATGTTTGTTGTAGTTTAAAGATTATCCTATTGTGTTCTTGTTTCATCTGGAGAAGAAGATGTGTTTTTTTCCTTGGAAGATTTTTCATTGATTATGTTAATGTTTTTGTTGACAAAATACCCTCAATAGAGAACCGTGTTCAATCAGAAAAACCTACTCCTGACTCGTTTATTCCACCTTCCCGCTTTAGAGTGACGCCTAATTACTTGGTACGCTCACAATAATATGAAATTATGACACACATTGTGGGTTTGTGTTAAATAACCTACTCTGCTTAATTGATCTCAGATTTCTTGTTTTGACTATTTCTCCATGCTTATCTCCACAGCTGTCCTCACTCGGCCAAAAGTAAAAACAAGAAAATATATGAACATTTTATTTTCTTCAATTCCATTTCTCCTAAATACTCAAGACCTCCCGAATCATACCTCTAGGTTCTCTCTGATATTCCATGTATTTTATCATGTGTACTGTACTTACATTGTTTGTTTACCTAATTATCTTTACACTCTCAACAAATAAAGATTAACAGTCTTACTCGGCACTGCTGTGATGTCTAGTGTTTGTACCAGGGTTTTCCAACTTGTCCTTTGTTTCATCTTATTCTAGATCAGAACAGGGTGTTTTAGCAGAGACTTCAGGATTATTATTTTAAAAGTCTACATATAGCCCCGTTAGTCTGTTTCTGTTCCCCTTGGGCCATTTTGGAGCTGAACTCATCAACCAAGCAGGATCAAGGTATTAGGCTAATAATGTATGAAAGACACAGCCATGCCTGTTCTCTCAGCCTCAGTCTATTGCTGTACACCTGCCTGCTGCTGGCTGGCCACATAGACATGGTGATCCTGTGGAGAGACAAGAGAACGTGACCATCCACCTGAGCGGTCTCTGGGACACCACTCACTTCACCTGTCTTTAATCAGAACAACACTGGGCTCTTCAGACGTGTGTGTGTGTGTGGTTGAAATGAGACCGTTGTGAAAACTTGGATCTTATCCTAGTGGCACTCAGATGAAAAGGGTGCTGATGGAGGACAATATTATATCCCTTCCTAATGTAACTGTATAGTGTGTCAGCCAAGGAGGAGACTGCCATTGCTGATACTAGGTAATTATTCTAATGTTTACCTTGTTAAACTGCTATAGAGCTACACTGTTGATAATATAGAAAAGACAACTTTAACAAAATAAATACATGGTGAATCTTGAGTGTACTTGTATTCTGATAGCATTGCGAGTTGTCTTCATGGATACGGTTTAATTGGGATGTATTTTATTGACATTTCCAGGGTGGCTCTCCTGGCTAGGTAATAGTGGTGATTTGTTATTGAAGTGTCTCTCTTTGAGGAAAACACAGGGCCACTGGCACGGCCCGCTACCAAAGCCTATGGCCTCCTCTGTGGCCAACATGAGTTAAACATGTTAACCCTCACAATGCTGCCGTCCAAGACTCCCTAGCCACGTCCTTAGAGCATGCGCAGACCAGCTGGCTGGTTCGTTTACGGACATATTCAATCTCTCCCTATCCAAGTCTTCTGTACCCACTTGTTTCATGTTGTCCACCATTGTTCCTGTACCCAAGAAAGTGAAGGTAAATCAAATCAAATTTTATTTGTCACATACACATGGTTAGCAGATGTTAATGCGAGTGTAGCAAAATGCTTGTGCTTCTAGTTCCGACCATGCAGTAATAACCAACGAGTAATCTAGCTAACAATTCCAAAACTACTACCTTATACACATAAGTGTAAAGGGATAAAGAATATGTACATAAAGATATATGAATGAGTGATGGTACAGAGCGGCATAGGCAAGATGCAGTAGATGGTATCGAGTACAGTATATACATATGCGATGAGTATGTAAACAAAGTGGCATAGTTTAAAGTGGCTAGTGATACATGTATTACATAAAGATGCAGTAGATAATAGAGTACAAGTATATACGTATACATATGAGATAAATAATGTAGGGTATGTAAACATATTAAGTAGCATTGTTTAAAGTGGCTAGTGATATATTTTACATCAATTCCCATCAATTCCCCTTATTAAAGTGGCTGGGGTTGAGTCAGTGTGTTGGCAGCAGCCACTCAATGTTAGTGGTGGCTGTTTAACAGTCTGATGGCCTTGAGATAGAAGCTGTTTTTCAGTCTCTCGGTCCCAGCTTTGATGCACCTGTACTGACCTCGCCTTCTGGACGATAGCGGGGTGAACAGGCAGTGGCTCGGGTGGTTGTTGTCCTTGATGATCTTTATGGCCTTCCTGTGACATCGGGTGGTGTAGGTGTCCTGGAGGGCAGGTAGTTTGCCTCCGGTGATGCGTTGTGCAGACCTCACTACCCTCTGGAGAGCCTTACGGTTGTGGGCGGAGCAGTTGCCGTACCAGGCGGTGATACAGCCTGACGGGATGCTCTCGGTTGTGCATCTGTAGAAGTTTGTGAGTGCTTTGGGTGACGGGCCGAATTTCTTCAGCCTCCTGAGGTTGAAGAGGCGCTGCTGCACCTTCTTCACGATGCTGTCTGTGTGGGTGGACCAATTCAGTTTGTCTGTGATGTGTATGCCGAGGAACTTAAAACATTTACATTTACATTTAAGTCATTTAGCAGACGCTCTTATCCAGAGCGACTTACAGAATAGCACCCCCCCCCCCTCCTCTTCCCTCCATCCATAAGAAGGGTAACAACCATGTATCTAGGAACATATCCCGCCTGAATAAACATATAGAATAGCACCACTCTCTCTCTCCTTCCCTCCATCCGTAAGAGGTAGGGTAACAACCATGTATCTAGGAACATATAGAATAGCACCACTCAAGTCTAGGGATTTCCATAAAAATAAAGTCAGTTAACTTGGAATAACAACAATCTTATTCTAAAATGGACTGTGTCTCTCTGTATTAACATTTAGATAGAGAGACCACCGACCACCGACAGGGAAATGTATACCACCGTCTTCAACATCATCCTAGTCTTAGTCATCACTGCACTTTTATTAACAGACCCATTGTCAGCCTGCAGTCTCCTGAAGGGAATGGACGCCTGGTTGGTTGGTTAGACACACTACTGTTCCATCGATGTGGATAGGGGGGTGTTCCCTCTGCTGTTTCCTGAAGTCCACAATCATCTCCTTAGTTTTGTTGACGTTGAGTGTGAGGTTATTTTCCTGACACCACACTCCAAGGGCCCTCACCTCCTCCCTGTAGGCCGTCTCGTCGTTGTTGGTAATCAAGCCTACCACTGTTGTGTCGTCTGCAAACTTCATGATTGAGTTGGAGGCGTGCGTGGCCATGCAGTCGTGGGTGAACAGGGAGTACAGGCGAGGGCTCAGAACGCACCCTTGTGGGGCCCCAGTGGTGAGGATCAGTGGGGTGGAGATGTTGTTACCTACCCTCACCACCTGGGGGCGGCCCGTCAGGAAGTCTCAGTACCCAGTTGCATAGGGTGGGGTCGAGACCCAGGGTCTCGAGCTTAATGACGAGTTTGGAGGGTACTATGGTGTTATGACTCGCCTTGTAGCACTTCTGTCATCATGAAGTGCTTTGAGAGATCATGAGGTGCTTTTGAGAGACGACGCAATTGCAATTCCTTCAGGCTGATAATGTCACTGTTCAGACAAACTAGCTATACTGGAAATGTAGAATACAGGTAGAAATGATTTAAAACAAATCCTGCAGTCAATTTTTTATAAGTGTATTAATTCCATCAACTGTGAAATGTACAATTTCAATTCCAATTTAGTACCAGTTCAAACAGACGGAACTAAATGTAATTGAACCAAACCCTGTTAGTAGTTGTTCTAAAACCTTGAAAGAGGTTCAAGATCACTTCATAGATTGACAAGGAACCCAGATCTTATCAAGGAGTTCATCTGTGAATATGAAAACAGAACTACATTCTAGCTCCACATATTATCAAATCAATCCCTCAGTA